>NW_011889409.1:11826-36048 GCF_000151845.1 Pteropus vampyrus
AATATATTATAAAACTCTTATCTTTGAATGATCTCAAAATATTTTTGCATATATTATCTCAATTATCCCTTTATTCCCCTGTTGTGGCAGTCAAATATTCAATATTCTAAAATCATAAAGATATTTCAAAGTACTAATTTATTAAATTACACAAATGTTTATTGGCCACCTATGTGTAAGGACCTATGTTAGAAATGGCAAAAATACTTTACAGATCATTTGGGAGATAGTTCGAATAAACTAAGTATGATAAAAAGCACATTTTAATAAATGCTTTAATGAAGGACAATGAGATAGGAAGAGTTTGGTTCCTATTATGGAAAAGGTATTTTGAAGCTGAGAGGATTTTGAGGAAAGAAATGAGGTAAACTTTTGACATATACAGATGAGGAAATTAGAAAATTATTGAAAATGTGTATTAGTATATTTGCATTTCTGTTATCCTAATAATTTTTAAGTATAAGGCAATGTTATTAAATACCACGAAAAAAGGCTTTCTTGTTTGACTTTTGATTTGTATATATATACACACACATACACATAAATAAATAAATATATGTATTTATTTTTTTATTTCCAGATTGATCATTACTGTCACTCTCAATCTAGGCCAGTAGAATGAAAAGTCCCTGTTTATAAACTCACCTGTATTCATCTCTGGCCTCCCCTTCTGCACAGTTAAGGTGCATTAGAGAGTGTTTGTTGTTTGGTATCAGAGTATTAATGTTTCAGTTTTTACTTTGGGAAAGTTAGTTAACTAAATTGAAAATAATGAGATAGAAAAAGATTTTCCAGATAATAATGAACCATGTGCTTAACATCAAACAAAATGAAAAACAAAACAAAGCTTCATAAAGGACAAAGAGGAACAACAGATCAGGAATTTGTAGAGACTGTGAATGTAATTATTTGAAGGTAGATTGGAAGGAAGACAACAAAAGAGAGTAATGCTGATGTAGGAGGGAAAGGAATGGGATTGGGGATAGTTTTTGATGGAAAAAATAATACAGATCAGAAAGATGTCCATGAACTATCGGTGATCTATACCATGTTCAATTCTATCCACTTGACATTTAAAACAAGAAAAATAAAAGGAAGGGGATAGTGATGGGTGCCATCCAAGATATACAGTTAGAAGTCTGTGGGGGTGACTAGGGAGCCCTTAAATAGTCATGAAATATACCACATATTTTGGTCTAATGTTTTTATGGAAAGTATCCTAATAACTAGGAAAATTATATAAACCAGCAAATAAAATCAAAGACTTTGGTGCCAAACGGACTTGGGTTGAAATCCTGACTTGTATTAGATCTTGAGGAAGCTGCTTAATCTAAGATTTAGTCTCTTCTTTTTTTAAATGGCACCAGAGACCTACATTGTAGGATGATATGAGGATAAAACGAAATAATACACACTCTTTAGCATCGCACTTGCCATGTGGTACCTTTAAGAAAAGAGTGTGTTTGGAACATTTTCAGGTCTCTTTCATTTCTCTAATAATGTCTCTTGTTTCATACCCACTTCACTGCATATAGAATTTGGAGTCAGTCTTGCCATTTCAGAAATTCATAGTTGCAGAGGAGAATGAGAGACACCATCTTTATTTTTCATTGTAGGACACCTGTCTCCTCAGTTTGGATTATTTTTGAAATATTTTTTATGTCTATGAATTCTAAAAACTTTGTTGAAAAGTGTATAAGTATGACTGCTTTTATCACTGTTTTATTCTGTAAAATGTGTGATCTTTCAACGTACACATGGAGTTCAACTTAAAAAATGTTTATTATATTTTGATTATTGCTTTGGTCTCATTTTTATTGAAATTTGTGTTCTAACATACTATTACTCTTTACAAATATCCCATGAGCAAGATAATACACAGTCTGGTATGTGTGTATGTGTGTATGTGTATGTGAAATTAGCTTTATTAATTCTACTCATGATTGTTTTTGACCATATAAGGCTTGCCTTTTGAAATTTTAATTAGCGTTCTCCAGATGCAATAACTTCTTTCTCCCTGAAATTATTTTTTTTACTCTTTTAAAGATTTGGATTTTTAAAATAAATGTTGATTTCAGTATGGCATACCATAAGACAAATTTAATACTTCTGAATTTTGATCTGTTCAAGAATAACTGTCAACACTGTTTCCTAAACTATTGTGATTTTGCCCATTTCTCTTTGTGTTTAACAATATGTAATAAAAAAATTTAAGGCATAAAAGTATGTCATTTTTCTCTATTGTAAATTTACCCTTTATTATGTTAAATTTCACTCTTCTAAACTATTTATTTGATTTTTATCTTTTTTTTTTTTTCTGATGTTAATTATGGAACACCTAAACTTATTCTGCATTTGCCTCATTTCTATTGTTCATCCTTTTCAGAGTTTTGTGGTACTTTTTCTAGGTATGATCCTTATAAACAGCATCTAGTTGAATTTTTTCTTTTAATTCAGTTCACAAGACTTTTAACATGGACTGATTATCCATTTTATGCTTGCAGATTTTAAAATAACTATTGTATATTTCTGTCATATTATCCTTTGCTTTTTGTTTTTCTATACTTGCCTCCCAGTTGCTCCTTATAAATTTTTGTCTTTTTTCCTGTATGCTCTGTGTTTCTTGCTTATAGTCCTTCACTCTTTTGGAAAGTATAATTTTTAAAAGAGGTTCCCTTTAAATTATCCCGTTATGTTTAATCTCTATTGAGCTCATGTTCAAAGTTAAGTAAAACATATTTGAGTGTCCCTGTTTGAGGCATAGTGTTTAATACACATTTACTTTTTAAAAAATCTGTTTCCTCTACCTCCTTTTTAAGATAACATGGAATTTTAGTTGCAGATAATTTATATAATATTGCATAATTTCTTTATTATACATTTTTTTCATGAACAGAATTATTGCTTTTTAAAGTCTCAACTCAGGTATCACCTCCCTCCATCTCCACCCCTACTTAATAAAGTCTTCGATTATCCTATCTGGACTTAATCTCTCCTTCCTCTTTGAATCTGTTACCTGTATTCTTTCTAGTATGTTCCTCATTGGTATTGGATCATGAATTTAGCTTTGTGTCTCCTCAGTCCATGGTGATGGACTGGTAAGAGCCATCTCATAGTTCTGTATTCAGGGGATATAGTATGATGTCTAAAGTTTAATAGAAGCTCAGTAATATTTGGTAAATTAATGAAAGTGTAAATGAGTATGGAATGTCTACATAAAATGTGTAGCTTTATTTTTAGAACTCTGTATGGATTTTGGTATTTTAAAAGTACTAATGGGTTATGAAATAAAGTTTTTATGTGAACTTTTGTCAGCTTCTAGAAAATCTTCAATTACTTAGAGTCTATATAAGAATGATATTAATATCATCTGACTAGCAACTGTTAAGTACTAGAGCCTGAGAGGTACAGTTCTTGCTATTAAAGAGTATTCATTCACTGAATATTCAGTATGTTCAGCATTTAGTAAATGCCTGCCATATTCCACACACTGACACATAATCTATCCTCTCAGAGCCATAAAGGATTCTGAGATGTTACTATAAACCTTGAAGATTGCTGTATGATCAGTTTTAATTTGTTTATTAAGGCCCAGAGGGTAAACTCCTCCAAAAAGATTTGTGACTCATACAAATTCTTTAATTCTCTAATCCTCAGCCCTAGGATTTGCCCAATAAAAGAAGATCATTCCCAGTTTGGTTGTGAGTCCATTTTGTCTTCCATCATTTGGTCATGCATCCTAGGAACAATACATATTGGTAGGCACTGTGGAGGAGTCCTGTACATTTAAACCACTTGCAGAATTATATTGTTGGACACAGGTCACATACCCTACTCTCTGGTTTATATTGCTTTTACCTAGTAATTTACATAAATTCTTAGTATATATTTATTTTGATTGAGATTTTTCCTTTTCTCCTAGATGAAGATGAGGTATAGATGGAAGGAATTTCAAATGATTCAATTTGGATTTAATGTGTTAAGTTCATTTTCTAATTGAGCTGCTAAACTAGTGAGATGTTTTCTAAGCAAATCAAGCATAATGCTTGTGTCCTTCAATACTCTGTGCTCCAGTTTCAAACACAGTGCAGCTGCTTCTGATGCCCCATCACTGGGAGCAAGAACACCCTCCTTAAAGTCAGTTGTGTTACACCATTTATGATTTTGGACACACCACTTATTGATAATGTCCTATTTTACTCTTAAGAAAAACTAAAACCATTGATTTTTAGGATGTTTCCAAATGATATTACAAAGTTTTCAACTTGTGTTTCTCAAAATTAATAAGAAATTTTCATAAGAACAACCTCATTTCAAGTATAATGTATCTATCTGATCATTGTAATTTCAAGTATTAAATTGAAATAGCAAAAATTATACATGTGTATACACATACACTCATGTGTGTATAAAATAAAGAGAACAAGTAGACTTATTAGCTCACATCATCTTATTTATTGTGCAAATTACTTATAATATCTTAGAATACAAAGATGAAAGTTTGTGATAAAAAGAAAGAAAGGAAGAAAGAAATACCAGGAAAAGTAGTAGAAAATGAGTTTTCTTATCCACACCTTCCCAAATCTCCAATTAACTTTGGTGGTATCAGTTGACCTCTCTCTCCTTCCTCACTCCTCCCTACCAAATTATAAAGCTTTGAAATTCTACTCTCATGAAAGAAAGAAGTGATACCCTTTCCTGAAATGCGTTCTTAGCAAGATGAGATGGATTTTTCTTTCTCCCTTTGTTCACATACTTTCTTGAAAATATCGAGAGACATGAGTTTTCAGTCATTTGCTTGTTTTAAAACTTCCCTACCTTATACTTCATGTCAAATTGAAACTTTTCTTTTCTATAATAAAAATATGTGTGAAAATTTCAAATGACATGGCTAATGATATATTAAATGGAAAGATTGTTTACTTTTCTTCTACCTGAAAGAATACTGTAGGGCTATAAGGAAGTACCTTGTTGATAGCAAATGGTTAAAATTGTGCTAGTATATTCTTAACAAAAGCAATTCTTTTGTTCTCCTGAACTCAAAGGATAGGACTCCCTGGGAAAGTTTCTCTGGTTTTGTTCTCTCCAATCTTTAGTGCAAAGTTTAGCCTAAGAAGATGGTAAATGTTGAATGAATAATTTTTTCATAGTTTCATTAAAAAATGAAGTGGTTGAGAGGAATGTTAGATAATTTATAATGGGTTCTTTACATATTATTGAACTAAATATGTCTTTCTATAAGAAATTATTTTCATACTTAGACATAGTATATCTCCCTATGGATAACAAGATATGTAAGTTCATAAATTCATATATATAATTTTAAAAACAAATTTGGACGCTTTAACAAATTAAGTATACTTTTGCAACTTCTGCTTCCAAGCAAGATATAGTAACAAGGCCTAGATTTACCCTCCCATATGAAACAACTATAAAGCAAGATGAAATATATGAGAAACACTGAGCATCAGGCAGTGATGGATGATGGTCTTCTAGAGGTGGGAAGCTAATGATGTGAGTGCTATGATTGCCTCAGTTCACTGCCTTGAGAGTGTGTTCAGGGAGACCAGTCTGAGTTTGGTGGACCTTCTCAGTTGGAGAGATGGAGCTAGGAAATGAGAATATAAAAAAGGCTGGTGTTCAGGGGACAAGGTGCCAGAGGAGAGAGGGCTGCATGGGGGAGAGAGAGTTTAGAGATCTGAGGAGAGTTCCATTTGAATATTCAACAGAGTACTGATAAGCACATAGGTGTGAGGCTCAAGAAAAACCATTTAAGAGTGTCAGAGGGAAGAGTGACTGGCACCTACCAGTCAGGCTGGAAAACCTCATTTCATAGAGTATTGGGTAGAGAATGCAGAAGGGGTCTTGCCTCATTAGTGAGTAATAATTAACCTTAGACTAGTTGCTATTCTGATACCACCTGGCACATCTTAAGAGTAAGACTCAAAAGTATCAATCTGTTTCCAGGCAACTTCATCCAGAAGAAAATTTAGTTCAGGAAAACAAAAATATTCACTACTTGACATGGTAAAATACATAATGTCTGGCATCAATCAAAGATTACTAGGCATGCAAAGAAGTAAGACAATACTACCAATGATGAGGACAAAATAGTTAAAAGTAACCCAGAATTAACAGGCAAGATAGTTGAGTCAAATTTCTAGAGAAAAAAACTCCATTTTTTAAGATGAAAAATACACTGAATAGAATTAACTTACAGGTTAAATATTGCAGAGAAAAGGTTAGTGAACTTGAAGATATAGCAATAGAAACTATTCAAAGTGAAACACAGTAGTAACAAAGTACAAAATATTTACGTAGAACATCATTGAGCTATGGGACAATTTCAAACAGCTTAATATATCTATAATTGGAGTCCCTGAATGGGGAAAGGCAGAACAAATGTTTGAAGAAATAATGACTGAAAAGTTTCCACATTTGACAAAAACTATAAATGTACAGAATTGTAAAGCACCACAAGTCCTAAAAGTAAAAATATGAAGAAAACTACACCAAGACATATCACAATGAAATTGCTCAACACTAGTGATAAAAGAGAAAACTCTACAAGCAGACAGAGAACAAAAAGACATGTTAAATAGAAAGGAAAATGATAAGGATGATTTCTCTGAAAACAATGCAAGTCAATGGATCAACTGAAAGAACTGCAAGGAGAAATAAACAAACCCACAATTATAAATGAAGATTTCAGTATCCTCTCTCAATATTTGGTACAAAAAGTCAGCAAGAATATGGAAGACTTGAAAAATACTATCAACAAATTGACCTAGTTGACACAGAATATTCTACCAAAGAATAACAAGCTAAGCATTCTTTTCAATTGCACAGAGAACATTTACCAAAATAGACAATATTCTGAGCCACAAAACAAGGCTCAAGACATTTAGAAACTTCTCTGAAAAATCCCCAAATATGTGGAAATGAAATAATAGACTTCTAAATAATTTATGGGTCAAAGAGGAAATAAAAAGTGAAATTTGAAATTATTTTGAATTAAATAAAAATTAAAATAGACCATATCAAAATTAAATGCTACCATTTAGGAAGCTAGAAAAAAGAGCAAATTTAAGCCCAAAGTAAGTGGAAGAAAGAAAATAATAAAGATCAGAGTGGGATTTCATTAACATAGGAAACAGACAATAGAGAAAAATAAATGAAAATAAAAACCTGTTTTTTTGAGAAGACCAATAAAATTGATAAATATCTAGTCCTAGTGATTAAGAAAAAAGAGAGAAGACAGAATACCCATATCAAGAATAAGAGAGATACCATGGCTATAGATTCTACAAACATCAAATGGATAACTTTATAGGAATTTAGCATCTTAGATAAATTGGACAAATTCCTTATGAGACACAAACTGCCAAAGCTCCCTCAAGAAGAAATAGATATTTGAGTAGCCCTATACCTATTGAAGAAATTGAATTTGTAGATAAAATCCTCTTCACAAAGAAAGTCCAGGCCCAGATGCCTTAACTAGTGAGTTCTACCAAAAATTTAAGGATGAAATAATACAATTTTAAACAAACTCTTCCAGAAAATTTTAGAGAAACGAATACTTTCCAACTCATTCAGTGATGGGATTATTATCCTGATTCCAAAACCAGACAGACAATATAAGAAAAGAAAATTACACATCATTACTCAATGAGCATGGATGCAAAAATTCTAAAAAAAAATAAAATAAAATAAATAAAGCAAATTTAACAATTTATAAAAAGGATAATATACCATCACTAAATAAAGTTTATCCCAGGAATACAGTATTGGTTTAACATCTGAAAATAAACAATTTATTAATTAACTAAAAATAATACAATTATCTCAATAGATGTGGAAAAAGTGTTTTAAAAATCCAACATTAATTTCTGATAAAAAATTTTCACTGAATAGGCATAGAAGGGAGTGTCCTTAATTTGCTAAAGGGCATCTAAGAAAAACCTTCAGCTGACATGACAATGGTGAAAGACTGAATACTTTCCAAGATCAGAAATAATACAAATATTTCTTCTTCTATTTAGTCCTGATCTATAAGTCCTAGCCGATGCAAAAGGCAAGGGAAAGAAATAAAAGATAAATTGTAAAAGAGGAGATAAAACTGTCTTTATTCACAGATGACATGATTGTTGATATAGACCATTTGATGAAATCTACCAAAAAAGCTACTGGAATTAATAAATAAGTCTGGTAAGATTGTAGAATACAAAAATCAATACACAAAATCCAACTATGTTTCTATGAACTTGTAACAAAACCAGGAATTGAAATTAAGAAAACATTGTCATTTATAAAAGCATAAAATGTGAAATTTATTTCGAAAACCAAATATGAGATGGATCAACTCCATAAAAGAAGCCATAGGCATTAGTCTACAGGAGCTGAGCAGGGCTGTTGAGGACAGGACATTGTGGACGTCACTCATTCATGGGACGTCAGAGACAATGCAATAGCACGTAACACATGAAATACTTAGGCATAAATCTAACAATAATGTGCAAGATCCATATACTGAAAACTACATATCAATGATAAAGGAAGAAGAAAAAAAGATATAAATAGAGATACCATGTTAATGGGTCAGAAGACTCACTATTGTTCAGATGTCAAGTTTTCCTCCAATTAATTTATAGATACAATGGAATTCCAATCAAAACTCCAATAGACTACTTTTTAAAAAGGAAATCGATAAACAGATTCTAAAATTTGAATGGAAATGAAAAGGATCTAGAATTTTTCAAAGAACTTTGGAAAAAAAGAACAAAGTTGGTAGATTTAAACTACATGATTTCAAGACTTATAAAGCTACAGCAATCAAGAGAGTGTGGTATTGGTATCAAGATAGACATAGATCAGTGGAACAGAATAGAGTCCAGAACTAGACCCGCACATAATATGGTCAATTAATTTTCAATAAGGCAAGGCAGTGGAGAAAAGATAACCTTTTTGACAAATGATATTGGAGCAATTGTATATACATATGCAAAAAAATAAACTTTGACCCACACATGACACCAAATAAAAAACTCAAAATGGATTATATTTCAAAATGTAAAATCTAAAACTATAAAACTTTTAAAAGGAAACAAAAATTTTGTGACTTTGGTTTAGGCAAAGAATTCTTAGATAGGACACATAAAGCAACATCTATGCAGAGAAAGACAAATGCCATATGATTGCACTTATACGTGGATTCTAAAGAATAAAGTAAACAAAGAAAACAGAAACAAACTCATAGATATAGAGAACATCTTAATGATTGCCAGATGGGAAGAGGTTTGGGAGAAATGAGTGAAAAGGGAGAAGGTATTAAGAAGTACAAATTAGTTGTTACAAAATAGTCATGGGGATATAAAGTATAGCATAAAGAATATAGTCAATAATATTATAATAACTATTTATGATGTCAGATGGGCACTAGATTTATCAGGGTGAACAATTCATAAGTTATATAAGTGTCTAATCACTACATTGTATACCTGAAATGAATATAATATATGTCAACTATAACTGAAAAATAAAAATATCATTAAAAGGGGAAAAAATCTGTAAAAGAAAACATTCATAAATTGGACTTCATTAAAATTAAAAACTTCTGGCCTTTGAGTGACCGTTAAGAGAATAAATGAAAAGACAACCCATGGACTGGCATAACATATTACCAAGCATATTTCTGATAAAGAACTTTGATTCAGGATATGTAAAAGAACTCTCAATACTCAATAGTAAGAAAACGATCAATTTGGTAAAATGGGCAAACGATTTAAACAAATACTTCTCCAAAGAAGATACTACAGATGGCAAGTAAGGACATGATAAGACACTTGCTATCTTTAGTCATTAGAGAAATGCAAATTGAAATCATCATAAGATTATAGTACAGGTCTATTAAAGTGGCTGAAATAAAAAAGACTGACCATATCAAGTATTTGGCAAGATGTGGTAGGGGGAATATATGCTGGAAAACAGTTTGGAAGTTTCTTTAAAAGTTAAAATATATAGCTACCATATGATAGAGCCATTCTACTCCTTAGCATATGTCCATATATCTACATGAGTATTTTTAAAACCAACTTTATCTGTATAAGCAAAAACTACAAACAACCTAAATATCTACAGATAGATAAATAGATAAACAAATTGTAGTATATTCATATAATAGAACACTACTCAGCAATAAAATGGTATGAACAATGGATAAATATATGAACATGTATGAATCTTGAAATAATAGTGCTGAATCAATGAAGCTAGGCAAGAAAGATATATATTGTATATACTGTGTGCTCTGTGCCCTATGATTCAATTTATCTAAAACTCTAATATTAAAGTGAATAAGGTAAATATTGCTTTTAATACAATATTTAATTTATATTATTCTAGATACTAGGATTCTCTATAAATTTTAGTAAAATAATTCACGCTACTGATCTTGATTCTGATAGTATAAGAACAAATTATTTGGGATTTAGAATCATTCTGAAACTGGCTTGAAAGAGTATTAAATCTTTTGGGAATCCTGACTGAAATGAAGGAATGTGAAATTTGAAAATTTTATTTTTAACTCTCTTACAAAGAGAATTTATTTATAACTCTGACTTAAATTGGATGTATGGCATGAAAATATCGGGTAAAGTTTATATAGAATGTTGTATGGAATATGACTTCAGCAAGTTATGATGAATTAAACATATTTTATTTTTATTGGAGTATAATTGACAAATAACGGTGTAATATTTTTAAGGTATACAATGTGATGATTTGATATATTCATACATTGTGAAGGGATACCATTGAGTTAATTAATACATCCATCACCTCACATATTTACCTTTTTTTTTGATGGTGGCGAGAACACTTAAGTTCTAATCTCTTAGCCAATTTCAATTATACAGTACAATATTATCAACATTAGTCACCATGCTATTAGATCTTCAGACCTTATTTATTTTATAATTGAAAGTTTTTACCAACCTCTCCCTATTTCTTCCACCACTCAGCTCCTCCTGGCATCTACCATTCTACTGTTTCTGAGTTCCATCTTTTTTTTTTTTTTTTAGATTCCACCTATAAGTGATTCCTGCAGTATTTGTCTTTATCTAGCTTCATCCATTAGCACAATGCCCTCCAGGGTATACACACACACAAAACACACACACACCCCACACCCTACTGCACTAGATAAATCACTTATCTGTTTCATTAAGATTGCTTCCTGGAGATTTATCTTGTTTCTTTGGAACATATTTCCTTGTTTCTTCATTTTCTCTCTGTGTTGCAACTCTCTGTGTTGGTTTCTGCACATCAGATAAATGGAGGAGATGAACTTCGGCAATCGGCTTCTGATTGCCTCTCAAATCTTTGCGATTATCCAAGCCAATGACTTTGTTCTTAGTGGTCTCTGTAGTTAAGAGTATGCCGAGACTCATCAGTGTCCCAAAAGGGAGGATTGCAGTCCGCACCTAGACGCAAATGGCTGAGAGGCTTGACCTACAGAGAGCAGCTGAGAAATATGCAATCTAACCCCTTCCAGGGAGAAACTGGGAGGTGGACATTTTTGCCTGCTTTTTTTTGTGCTGAGTGCAAGCTCTTTTGGCTCTCAGACGTAGACGATTGGAGGCATGTCCCAAAGGTGGCAGGCTTTAAAATTGGGGTGCTAGATATGTGGTCCAAACCCTTTAGGGCTGGAGAAGTTGGGAGCTGGAGGTTTGCTCCCGATTGGAGGGAACATAAATCCTGTACTGGCTTAGGGTTTATGGCGATACTGTGTTCAGCCTTTCCTACCCATTTTTCTGTAGATGTTTTCTCAGTTGCTGGATGTATAGGAATTGCTCAACTAGTTTTTGGATTTTCCTCAGAGAAAACTGCTCTGTGTGTAGCTGTATATTTGGCATGTCCATAAAAGAAGGGAAATTCAGGAACCTACTCTGTCACCTTCTTGGTCCAGAGTCTATACTTTTACGTAGATTAATTTTTCTGAAGGAAACACAATGAAGAAAATACAACTTCCATAGTTTCATCATCTGTGAACAAACTTGAGATGAAAATGTGCTGTGGCTGGATATGTCAATCCTTCAGAAGCTATAGAGACATGTCTAGGTAGAGAGTATATTCTCACAATGGAAAGCTCTCCTAGGATGTTTGCGAAGTGAGACTTCATTTTGACATCAGCCCCTGCACAATCTCTAAAATATTTCAAACCAAATTGTAAGGTATTTTTATCATTCATGAGTTCTACAACATATCGCAATGCGTGGGTTGTTAGAGATCATTGAGGTACTTGGTACTTGAAACCTCAGAGGATATCTTGGCATGCATTCTGTACCACCATCTGCGTTTTCTCAGAAGATCATTGCTTATGTGAATTCTTCTTGGTATTTGAGATCATAAGGAGGAACTTATGGTGCAGATACTTTTCAAAAACTGCATTGTCCCACTGTGAATTTTTTCAAATTTTGAATTTGTCAGTAACCAACCTACTAAAAAGGAAAAAAAAGATGGCTTTTACAGAAAGGGGTTTTTCTTTTTTTTTTTCTTTTAACAACTTTCAATTCTGTTGAAATAGAGCAGCATGTGTAACTGCTTTCAGCCATTCATCTGAGTAAACTTCCACAATTGTACAACATGGAGATCACAGTACACATCTTCAAAGCTAATTAAATCAATGTGATGGGCTCCGACAGCTGTTTGCTTTTTGTCTATGGCTTTCCAATGTGTAAACCAAATGTGTGGTGGTGGGATAATAAGCCTCTTGCTTTTTCCACTACCCTAACTCTGTCCTTTACAGATCTTTACAGATCTTTACAGTTACCATCAGGTGCGATTTCATCTATTCTTGCTCTATATTATCATATACATTTAACAGATTTTGAAAAATGTATTTTCTTTCGTTAGACAACTATTTCCCCCTAAACACTGTTTTATCCATTTTGCTACAATAATAAGCTTAAGTCATACAAAGAAAATGGAACAAGTTTTTTTCTGTTGAAATTATGAGCCTGAGGAAAGAATGTAATTTCTATAGCTTTGTTAATATTTTAAAGTGTTTTCATATGAGTTATCAATAGCCAAGCTGGAAATATTTAATGTATGCTTATTATTTTATTATTTCCACAGTAACCCTATGAGGCATTGTTATCTTCATTTATCAAAGGAGAATACTAAGATAAAAAAGCTAGAGTGATTTCTGGGCAGAGAGGGCTGAGATTAACATCAAGTTCTTTTAATTTCCACCTTAGCTTTCTTTGCATTCAAGCAGAATATTGGCTTTGGAAAATAACTGGGTCTTTTCATTGAGGGAATAGACTATCTTCTACTGACTTTAAATAATTTCTTTCCATATTTAGTGGCCGCATATCTGTGAGCAACTTATGGTCAATTTGTTTTTCTTTTTCGCTAGCCGAGAAGTTGCCTTCCCTACAACAAAAGAATGAAGTTTGGCTCATCTTACTTATTTCTTTCAGTAGTAAAAATATTCTTCAGTTATGAACATGTAGTACTTGATTTCTTCACTCTTATCTCTAAAAGTAGGACAGTCAGGACACCCCATGTAATTAAAGGTGGAGCAATTTGCATGTGAAAAATAGAAGATAAGTTCTTACCCAGTTACTTTGGGTAAGTTCTTCTTATTCTTTTAAAGAGGTATTGTACTGCAGTCATGCATATATAACACATTACATGTACATGTGCACACACAGAAACTTAAAAAAGATAGAGTTGGAGTGGAAGTACCAGCCTCAAGTTTCATGGAAGTGTTTTCTGTTTCAGAGCAGAGAAGTCCCATTCTTCTGAACCATCTGGCTTCTATTAGTGCAGATTCTGCTGTCAGCATTTACTTAAATAGGGAGAGGCTATGCCTATGTCACCCTTGGGAGGATCATTATTCAGTGGTGGATTGGTTTAAGTTTTTATTTATCTACTAAGATAAAATAGTAACACAAATAAATGCTTTCTGAATTAGAGGTGATTCATTTTCATACTTTAATCATACTCATTTAAATATAGTTTCATCATTCATTTCCATCACAGCCTTTATAAACTGAACCTTTCTTAGTAGACTGTCAAAGCAGCATAAGAAGTCGTTTGACTAATGACATGATTACTGGAAAATGTATCTCTTGAAAAATTTTTATTCGGATTCTGTTTGTTTTTTCAGAATTGATACATTTGATAGTTCCCTTTTCATCATTACAAGAAATAGTATGGTGTGGTAATGAAGAACCTGGACTCTGAAAGGAGATCATCTGGGTGTGAATCCTAACTCTGCTACTTACCAATTATGTGACCTTGAACAAGGCATTTTACCTCATCTGTAAAATGGGGATCTTAATAATACCTAATTGCCTATGCTTGTGAGGATTAAATGAGTTAATATACATTTAATGCTTAGTGTCAGCTATTATTTCATTATAAGGGAGTATATAAAAATAATTTTAATGTTCTCTTTGAAATGCATTTAATAATATTTCACAGAAGAAATTTTGACTTATTAATAATTATTATTAGAGTTACAAAGTATTTTCTATCTATGTATTAACAAAGACATGTAAATTCTTCTTAAGGCAAATCTAGTAATTGGATTTTTTGAGACTAAGAAGGAAGTAAGGTTATTTTATAACTAGACCCATTGGGGTTATATATAAATTCATTACAAATTCTTTCCGAAACTTCTACTTCCTCTCTTTTAGTTATTTTCTTCATACTGTGAAGAGACTATTTCCCTAGAGGGTGGAGAGAAGAACTTTAATCACCATCTTCTCCATTTCCTTGCTCCAATTTTATTTGGTCAGATAAAATCTCCTGGGAATCTCGATCTCTCTTTCTCTCTGTCTCTCTTTCCCTCACCTTCCCTCCCTGCTCTGTCTCTCCCATCCTTCTCACCACCCCCACCCCAGCTGCCTACAAAGTTCTTCCTTCATTTTCCTTGGTAAACTCATACTTATTTACTCATCTTTTAAGACTCAACCCAAGTCTTACCTCCCACATAAAGCCTTTCACTACTTTTCCAGAAACTGTCAACTTTACTTTTCTCTGTGTCCTCACTGGATTTTGCTCATTATGACTTATTATATTATAATTATTATTTAACATGTGTGTTTACCATACTGGACTGTGACTTTTTTGAGAATATCAACCATGTCTTACTGACCTTTTTATTGCTAATATCTAGCACAGTGTCCACTATATATTAGGTAGTCAGTGTATATTTATTGTATAAATTCACTATGTAGAATGTGTGCATCAGGATTTGAGCAGATGTAACTGGAGAAGGTGTCTCCCCAGTATTATTTGTAGATGCCAAGGAACCCTGTCTTTTTTCACTTTTTCTTTACAACTGGCTTGCTGCTGGCATCTGTAATTATTAGTGATCGCTTAAACGTCTTGGTACATTTCGATGTTGTAAAGACATTGTTTTGTCTAGGATTAATACAAATGTAACAAACCAACAAGCCTATTAGCAAGAATTAGCTTATCTGAGAGTGAAGGAATTGATAGACAGAAATGGTAAATTGCAATGTCAATGAGGTGTAGAGGGTGGATTTTAGAGGGAGCATTGATCAGTAAAAGTGACCTGGGACACTGAAAACTTTGTGAATAGGAGCTGGCATGGAAGGAAGTCCAAGTGTTGATAAAAATATCCCGAAGGTCAATTTAATTTATGTTACAGTTCAGCCGAGATCTTTCCTGACTGAGTCATAACACTCAGAAAAGAAGGAGCTCCAGGTGAACGCTTTGCCTGAGCCTGAGTGCAGTGCCCCTCCCTTAAAAGGTAGAAAACCAATCTCCCTGTGGTAGAGCTCACTGGGTTCGTTGAGGTTATGAAGGACGAGGCACTGCCTATTTTTAGCAAAATAAATAAGGTCTAATGAAATAAATTTCAATAATTCAATCCGAGGCAGATCTCTGCCTTGTCATTTCTTGAATCCTTGCTCAGTAGAGTTGCTCAGAAAGTTAATCTATCTGCACACAATTCATCACATGTGTTTATATTTCAAAAAGTTACAGAGACGGAAATTACTGGCTTTATAAACCCTGTCTGTCTAACTGTTAAATCATTTGCAGACTGTCAAATGGCGTTCATTACGGAGAGGTTGGAGGGTCCTAGAACTCTACTGCCCCCATTTCCTCCACTAGAAAAATTTGTTGATCTATGAAAAATAGGTATTTAAATAAGCTATCTGGCTTTTTAGAAATGACTGCAGGCATTTTTGCCATATGTGCAGTTGGGTAGGGTACCTCACAATTTTGAAGCCAGATTTACACAGTGTTTAAAATATTCTCTGGCTAGAATTTAGCCATGTTTGGAAAGTCTATGAACAGTTTTAAATGATTACTCTCTTTCTGTGGCCCAGTTTAATAACATTAACCACAGCATCTTCTGATTTACCTGCTTTCTATCCATTTCCACAGATACAAACGACAGTGCCAAGACTGCCTTTACCTCTCCAAGGATATGATAAATCACAGCAAGAATTAATTTTGATTATTCCATTTCTTTTACATTTATACACATGAAATGGCTCCTCCTTCAGAATAAGTCCCCACTTTAATTATGTGGTTCAAAATTAAACTGTAGACTACCCTCTGAGCACATCCTGACTTGAACTCTCCATTCTACCCCAATAGCAATGACTTCATACTCCCCTTACCTTATTACACCTAGAATTAGCTTATTGTGAATCTTTGAGTCTTATTCTCATAACTAGAAATTCTTCCCTCTTTATCTCGGCCAATGTTTCCTTCTTTCCTATGAGACTTTTTTCAAAGACACTGATTAGAATAATCTGTGTCTTTTCAGTATTTAATGTGTTTACTAAGTTTATGAATAATTGCAGTATAATCATTTAAATCAATCAATTGATCAACATTGCTTATTGGTCACAGTGTTCCTGCACTGTGCTAAGCATTATAAAGATTATAAAATAATTTTAAAAGATAGTTCTTTACCCTCAATTGTGACAAAATTACAATTTAAAGAATACTAGTAACATAATAAAACACTAAATGCTTTGATTTAGAGACAGAAAAATTATGATACACTCTGTAGTTTAAGAACACTGCTTTAAACCCTAAGGACATTTAGTCTCTCAAGCACACTCTCTCCATCAGGCTATTAGTGTTCCTTTAGAAAGCCTGTCCGTGGCTAACCCTACCTCATTTTAGTTTTCCGAGCAGTTCGGTATGATAGCTTTTGGTCGCATGTGACTGTGGAGCACTTGAAATGTTACCAGAGTGACTGAGGAACAAAAATTTAATTTCATTTAACTCTAGTGAATTTAAATTTAGATTTAAAAACTAATATACAATTAAATTGTTGGAAAACTTTTACATACATTTTGAACAACTTGGATTTGTGAATTTACTTTTCCAAATGTACATTTTATAAATCTAAATACAGATCAAATATTACCAGTAAAATTTAGCATACAAATTGAGATGTGCTGTCAGTGTAAAATTCACAATGGAATATAGTGCTATAGTATGAAAAGAATATAAAATATCTTATTAATTTTTTAATATTTGATTGCATGTTGAAATGATAATGTTTTGTATATTGGGTTAAATAAAATATAGTCTTAAAATTTCTTTTTTTTTTACTTTTTAAAATATGACGGCTAGAAAATTTGAAGTTATACATGTGAATTACAGTATATTTCTATTGGGTGGCACTGCTCTAGATAAACGAGATTTCTAGATTCCTAGATATCCCTGGACCCCAGGACTAGCTTCTCTAGTGATGTTTCTTGGTTATCCAGAACTCTAGTGCATTTTGGCCTTCTGCTGATCCTACCACATCAATTTACAGTTTGAGGTGGTATTTAAAAACATAGTCCTATACTGTCATGTGCTGTTAGAGTGAAATATGGACTTCTGTTTATATGGCGCATTACAAATGGATATACCGTATAACTTCACTTAGATGTTTGCAGATATTTTTATTCTTTCTTGTGCATTCCCCTTGTGTGTTCGCTACAGTGGTCTTAGTATGTACACTGGATTTTCTTCTACTTTCTCAAACTCGTGTGAGAAAATTAGTTCATTTTCAGCTTTATCTTGTTGTCACAATTCTTGCATTCTGGGAAGAGCTTATTTTGGTTTTTGATTTTGAGCCTTTCTTCCCTGCCTCCTCCCCATTCTGTTCTGTGTAAACTAGAAGATAATAGGAGTTCTGGGGGAAACCACTTAGGGTTCAAATGCAAAATTCGTGTAAAATAGTGTTGTACTTAAGATGCTTAGATTACGTTAGGCCCTGGAGCCCTTTCTTTTTAATTCTTATTTTCTGAAATCTTTTGTGTGTGATTTTTAAAAGTCATGTCTGCTTCACCAATATTTATTACTCACAAGATTTAGGTTCAAGTAGCAATTTCCCTAGGCAGTTCCTCTTTCCTTTAGGAGATGAAGTCCGGGATATTTATCTTGGTTAACATTCGGTATAATTTGACCCAAACGAATGTCCACCTTTACCTCCAGGAACCTAACTGTAGCCCATTCTATCTCTTTCCTGGCTCTTCTAGTATTGTTTCTTTCTACTACATTCTAATGCAACTCTTCCTGATTTCCAGTGAATGGAGATAACAGTAGTTAGCTAGTGTGACTGAGCGTTGGGAAGCTGTAATAATAATAATAATAATAATAATAATAATAATAATAATAATAAACAACAACAATAGATAGCAGTATTTAGCATGACAGCTGTCAAGCTGTAAGAATAATAATAATAGCTGTTGATATTTATATAATGCTTAGCATATGTTAGGTGCTGTTCTAAACAATTTGCATACATCTACTCATTTCATCTCTGAGTAACCTATGGAATAAGTACTGTTATTATGTCATTTCACAGGGGGAGAGGTTGAGGTACAAGGAAATTAAGCAACGCTCCAAGACCACACAGCTAATAAGTGGCAGAGCTGGAATTTAAACTACGCAATCTAGCTTTTGTGTCTGTGTTTATCTATTGAGCTAAATTATTTTGAAATACTTTGTTCCAGGCACTTAACATGGATTTTCTCATTTAATCTTCACAACCACAGGAGGGGAAAGTGATTTTAAAGGGTAAAATAACAACAAGATTTTGGAAGTGAAAGAGATTCCATTGGACATATAGCAATTACTCATGAAACATTAGTTTTGACAGTGCCCTAGATCAGAAGTCAAGCCTGCAGGTGAATTTGGCCCATTACCTGTGTTTAGTAAATAAAGTTTTATTGTATCACAATCACACTCATTCATTTATGCATTATCAGTGGCTGCTTCTGAATTACAATGGCAAGACTGAGTAGTTGTGGCAGAGACCTTGTGGCCACAAAGCCTAAAATATTTTCCATCTGGCTCTTTATGGTAAAGTTTTTCAACCCCTGTTGTGCACCACACCTAAAGAGTAAATAGATTCTGCAATTAATGTTAATCATACAGTAAGAGAAGGTATTATTTACTCTTGCTTGCCTGCCCAAACCATTATTTAAAAAAAAATTATTTAAGTGTAAATAAACTTGACATATAACATTATATTAATTTTAGGTATATAACATAATGATTTGATATTTGTATATATTGCAAATGATCACCACGCTAAGTCTAGTTAACATCTGTCACCGTATATAGTTACATTTTTTTTCTTGTAATGAGAACTTTTAAGATCTTTCAGTAACTTTCAAATATGCAATACAGTCCTATTAACTCTAGTCACCATGCTGTACATTACATTCTCATGACTTAATTTTTTTTTTTATAACCGGAAATTCATATCTTTTGACACCTTTTGCCCATTTTGCCCATCCCCTACCTCTACTACTAGCAACCATCAATCTGTTCTCCATATCTATGAGTGTGGCCAACCCAGTAGTTCCTTAAAAACTCCCTTTATGTTCTCCAAGAAGAGATTGGGAGCTTTATGAAGAGCTAATAGTTTTTTCATTTCCTATGGCTCAAATCAGCACAACAGCCCTTCATCCTCCACATCATATTGATTCCTTCTATGGCAGGTGTCATGCTGCTCGATGCAATTGATATGTTCTTGAAAAGCTGATGTAAATCAAAGTTTGGTACATTGAAACACATTTTCTGTTGATTTATGTTATAATCTGCACAATGCTTTATCCACTTGAAAGGATTTATAACTCTTTATAAAATGTGTGCCTGCTCTTTCCTATCTCACCACCTCCCCCAATACACTGATGTTTCTGTGCAGTTGTCATTGTCCTACAGAAAGAGTTATAGCTAAGTGTGGAAGCTGTGCTTAAAAAACAAAACAAAACACAGCAAAAAAGAAAAAACATGTATAATGTGTCATAAGATGAATAATTTTTCTCCAATTAAAATACTTGAACTATTAAAATTTAGCATTATTAATTTTCTTAAATTGAGGCACAGCTATTGTAGATGACAATGAATATTTATGGGCTACCTATTTCATGCCAAACATGGTGTTGGTTAGCATTGGTGATTTCTCATCATTATTAGAAGATGCCAAGCATTGGAAATGCTAAGGTTATAAAAACTCATCCTCGTCATCATTATTAAAAATAACAATAAATTACACGAGTGATTACTATGTGCTGGCATTCTTCTAAGTGCTTAACATGCATGATTTAATCACCCAACTACCCTATGAATTCAGTTCTATTATTGCCTCATTTTGCAATGTCTACTTTGTAATGTCTTGTTTGTAATGTATATTTTACATTAGGAGGGCAAAAGCCAATCCACTTGTATATAAAATAGTATATACAATAGAAGTTTAATTGATGGGTTTCTTTTATTTTTTTGAGTTATAATGCTATATCTAAGAGTTTTATACTTTTGTTTAAAGGTATTGTGATATATCTAAAAAACAGAGTTCCGTAAGTGAAGGTAAACATTTGGGATACTAGAAATTATCTATTTAAGACCAGAAAAGTGAGAAATGTGAGATGAAATCTAAGTATTTTGGGGTTATTCATTTATTGATTCATTATTTAGCATTTATTTATTGAATATTTTCCAGTCTATTCCCTCATAAGTTTTATTTTTATAAACAAAGGTATTCAACAAACATGTAAACATATTATTAAATTGAAGATTGTGAAAAGAACTCCAAGCAACATGAACAGGATGGTGATATAAAAAATAATAGATCATATAGTTTGGTTAGGTGAGATTCTTCTGATAGAACTTAAGCTTATAGCTTAAGAAAAGGATGTGGGAGGGGGTGGCCCATGGAGGTAGAAGGACAGCATTTTTGAAGACTATGAGGCAGATAAAAGCTTGACTTTAACTCATTGATCAACTCCCCCCACTACTCCACTCCAAAGAAAGTTCTGTGGCCCATCCACTTGCTTACTTCTTCTGCTGGCCCCTATTAGCAAAAACGCACATTTATTATAATAGTTCCATCATCAGAAAAATAAGCCATTATTGTAGCTGCATTTAAAATTAACTATAATATTGATATTAACCAATATAGAAAATATCTTAAAAAAATAACAACGCACAACTCAAATCTTTGTAGTAATTCCTATTACTCTGTACCCATCAGAAGACCTTGGAGGTCTGAATGTGAGGCTGCCATGGTACAGCCACTGTACTCTGCTCAGCAAGTCCATTCTTGGCTCAATTGCTTACTGGCTCTGAGAATTTAGGCAGTTTAAGTACTCTCTCTGAGTTTTAGTTTATTTATTAGTGTAACGGAGAGAAAAACATGCACTGAAATATTAATTGATTAAAATATTTTGAAATTACCCGACATGAAGTAGGCATTCAGATATTATAATATGACAGATCTTTTATATATGTTAATGATAGCAATGTTTCATGTTTATTGAGAACTTAATATGTACCAGGTACTCTTTAAGAACTTTCAATGTTCTTAACTCATTTTATCCTCACAACAATCATATGGAGTAGAAACAATTTTACATATTTCCTCATTTCACATTTGAGAGAGCTAAAGCTCAGATTTACAGAGCCAGTAAATAGCAGAGCTAGGATTCAAACCAGGCGGTCTGGTTTTAGAGCTTATGTCCTTAAATATGTTTTCTCATTTAGAAAGAAATCATTAAAAACTGACCTTTGTCAGTTTCTCAGTAAGCAGCACATGCAATGAGTACTTTGGGTTGAAATCGGAAGTTAAAATAATTTGCTCACTTTACAACCTATGCATCTCATTTATGTGACTGCTATGGTAGATTAAGGCAAATTTTCAGAAGCAATACTCACCCCCCCCCAAAAAAAAAGGAAAGAAAAAGAAAAATTGGCCATTAAGATATATAGCTTTTATTATAAAGGGTTCTGCATGTGTATCACATAAAGGATTTACATAGCAATTTATTGTCAAATAGATAACAGCATGTACATTTCCAAGAGTCAACTTGGCATCACTGGGAAATCACAGTCTTGAGGCCCTGGCATTGTACACAGTTCCATAGCAGCTGAATAAAGATTTTTATAGATCAATAACCCTCAACCTTGCTGCATTAAAAAGCATCTTCATCAACAAAGAGCATTTCAGGGAGCCATAAAAGTACAGTGGGATTATCAGGACAGGTGGATTTTTGCATGCATATATGTATACTGTTTTCACAAGGTCATCATTGCATAGCTATATCCTGATCTAGTTTTGATATTCCAATATAACATAGTAAAATGGTACACTATCCAAACATATGTTAAAGTCTTCTCTTTTCCTGGGTGAATAGAATACTTTTCATACTATCCTCAAATCATTAGAGGAGAGATAAGTTACTAAAATGCAATTGGTTTAGGGAAACAGTCTAAATGAGTTTCTATTCTGACCCTTGTTGTGTCCTTGAGCCTTGGTTTCTTCATCTGTAAATTTAAAGATTAATAAGAAGCACTTCATAAAGTTCTTGTCTACCAAAGTACACATTTCATTGAGCTACTTAACCTGAGAAAAATATGACTGAAAGGTTTTGTTTCATAACGATTTATTTCAAGTTAAAATTATTAATCATCTTTCTTTACTGTATTATCTAACAAAAAAGCAAGTAAAATTATATATCTATCTAATGAAAAAGTTAAAATGTTATAAATTTTTTTGATTGATTACCATCTATTGTTGCTGATGGATTTACTAGTAACCATAATTAAGTATGACATTAAAGGATTGTATTATAATGGTAATGGAGATTATAAAAATCAATTATGTATACACATTGAAATATTTATGGGTAAAATAATATGATGTCTCAGATTTGCTGCAAAATATTCCAGCAAAAAAAAATCAAAAGACAAAGAGTGGGTTGATTGGAAGAAACAAGATTGGTGAAAAATTGCTAAAGTTGAGGGTTCATGGGAATTTATCTTTGTAAATATGTGAAAACTTATACAAAAGTTTAGAAAAGCAATCAACTAATCATATGTAGTAGGTTGAGGCTGAGAAACAAGATAAGTTTGATTACTCCAATTAAATGTGTTCAGATTTATAGTTGTTTTCTATGTGGTATGTGGTTAAAAATATATATTTCAAACTGTTAGTATAATAATATAAAGGTATAAATTTCAGAGATATATGATAGTGTATATTCTTGACCAAAAACCTGGCTTTAGGCTCATATTTAAATTCAAATTTTTATTCCCTCGAAGATAGCAGTATGATATGGTTTTAAAAAAAATCTTATGTTTTCACTGAATTTTAATTAAAAGTGATACTTTCACTCAAATAAGATTTAGATCCTAAAGGATGATGGCATATTTCTTCCTTTATGTTATTAATACTTCATAATTATGTCTTTCGATAAGAATTTAAAATATATCATCAAAACAATTATAACATACATTCTGTTAAATCTTATGTAATTAGAGAGGTCTTATGAAAATGAGATTTACCATGAACTTTAGTTTTAATGTACAAGAAAGTAAAATTCTTTAGTTCTTGCTTTTAAAGTGTGCAAATGAACGAGAAATTTTCTCTCCTTTATTGCTAGTTTTAGTTGCTTGCCTTTTTCTACTCATTTTTTAAGAGTATTTTGTTTTAAGTCACCAAGACAGGTTACTGCATTTTCTATTAAGCATCATTCTTTGGCCCTAAGCAAATTGTGAAGTAAATTAAACTTTGTTTTCCTTTAAGCTTTCCTTCCAGCCACTTGTTTCTTTCTTGTGGCATTCTTTCTCTCCCTGATCCACAAATGCATTTGAACAACACATCACCAGAGTTGAGGCACTTCATCCCTCATTGCTGGCATCTTCCACAGTTCCTGAATCTCT
>NW_011889409.1:36098-45520 GCF_000151845.1 Pteropus vampyrus
GGGAAACAGTCTAAATGAGTTTCTATTCTGACCCTTGTTGTGTCCTTGAGCCTTGGTTTCTTCATCTGTAAATTTAAAGATTAATAAGAAGCACTTCATAAAGTTCTTGTCTACCAAAGTACACATTTCATTGAGCTACTTAACCTGAGAAAAATATGACTGAAAGGTTTTGTTTCATAACGATTTATTTCAAGTTAAAATTATTAATCATCTTTCTTTACTGTATTATCTAACAAAATAGCAAGTAAAATTATATATCTATCTAATGAAAAAGTTAAAATGTTATAAATTTTTTTGATTGATTACCATCTATTGTTGCTGATGGATTTACTAGTAACCATAATTAAGTATGACATTAAAGGATTGTATTATAATGGTAATGGAGATTATAAAAATCAATTATGTATACACATTGAAATATTTATGGGTAAAATAATATGATGTCTCAGATTTGCTGCAAAATATTCCAGCAAAAAAAAATCAAAAGACAAAGAGTGGGTTGATTGGAAGAAACAAGATTGGTGAAAAATTGCTAAAGTTGAGGGTTCATGGGAATTTATCTTTGTAAATATGTGAAAACTTATACAAAAGTTTAGAAAAGCAATCAACTAATCATATGTAGTAGGTTGAGGCTGAGAAACAAGATAAGTTTGATTACTCCAATTAAATGTGTTCAGATTTATAGTTGTTTTCTATGTGGTATGTGGTTAAAAATATATATTTCAAACTGTTAGTATAATAATATAAAGGTATAAATTTCAGAGATATATGATAGTGTATATTCTTGACCAAAAACCTGGCTTTAGGCTCATATTTAAATTCAAATTTTTATTCCCTCGAAGATAGCAGTATGATATGGTTTTAAAAAAAATCTTATGTTTTCACTGAATTTTAATTAAAAGTGATACTTTCACTCAAATAAGATTTAGATCCTAAAGGATGATGGCATATTTCTTCCTTTATGTTATTAATACTTCATAATTATGTCTTTCGATAAGAATTTAAAATATATCATCAAAACAATTATAACATACATTCTGTTAAATCTTATGTAATTAGAGAGGTCTTATGAAAATGAGATTTACCATGAACTTTAGTTTTAATGTACAAGAAAGTAAAATTCTTTAGTTCTTGCTTTTAAAGTGTGCAAATGAACGAGAAATTTTCTCTCCTTTATTGCTAGTTTTAGTTGCTTGCCTTTTTCTACTCATTTTTTAAGAGTATTTTGTTTTAAGTCACCAAGACAGGTTACTGCATTTTCTATTAAGCATCATTCTTTGGCCCTAAGCAAATTGTGAAGTAAATTAAACTTTGTTTTCCTTTAAGCTTTCCTTCCAGCCACTTGTTTCTTTCTTGTGGCATTCTTTCTCTCCCTGATCCACAAATGCATTTGAACAACACATCACCAGAGTTGAGGCACTTCATCCCTCATTGCTGGCATCTTCCACAGTTCCTGAATCTCTGTCTCCATCTAATCTTTCCATTTAAAAAAAAGAGGAAACAATTGAAAGTAGCCAATGCCTGTGGCATCATTGTGCTAATGATTATTAATGGTTCAAAGCATGCCTCAGTAGATCACCAGGGGTGTGCCAGAAGTGCCAAGCCACACTGTTTTCATGTCAGTTTTAACCCAGATAAGCACTTTAGTTTTCATATTAAATCAAGCAGATACATTAGGCAGCTTGAGGCAAAAATTGTGTGCATTTTAAAGCTATGTCAAAGACTTCAATGAAATTTCAAATTGGAGATGGGTTTCTCTGGGAGCTCCATCCCCAAGGTGTGTGTATGTATTCACATTAAGTGTTCTCCTCATCAGTGATGGCCCTGTGGAAAAACTAAAGAAATTTCAGATCATGACTCCTTTTATGCACATTTCTGTTTTAACTTGATTTGAATAACATGGCCAATATGTCATTCTATGAAACAATGGAATATAGATACTTTGAAAGTGTGGGGACCTTACTGTTTTCAAATTGCTCCTCTGTAGAGAGTTACTTTCATTTATAGAGGTTCTGGGGCATTAATAGCATATGTATTTTGTTCAATACAAAGATACTTGGTCATTACCTTTAGTCAATGTACACACTATGATAGAAAACTATAAAACAAAAGCAAAAATCTATAGGTACAACAGTGTCTAGGATCAAGAGCTAATTGGTATAACCTATACCACCAATTATCTAATTTCCTGTGGAAATTAAGAGAAAGACTTGATTCAGAACTGGAATTTAAATAACATCTTCCTCCTTTTTTATTTCCTATATCAAGTATGTTAAAAATGCTCCTGGTTCTAAAGTTCACTTTTCTTTTAATTATTGTTAAAAACAAATATCTGAAAGGTAAAAAGTTGTATCAAAAATAAAACAATCCTATGTAGACTTAAATTCTGTTGCACTCTAATTTCCTTGTAAATATTGAGAGCTTTATTGTCCCAAAACTTGGACTCAGAAATTAACACAAAGTTAAATGGAAATATAGGATAAAATGTGCTAAATGAGCTTTTCAGTGGAACCAATGCCTGCCAGTGGTTCAAAATGAGAATCTTTGAGTTTGGGTTTTACTTTAGTCCTTTGTGCTAGCGTTAATATGAAAAGAAAAAAAAGATGGAGGCAGGGAAGGCTCCTTGCTGGCAAACTGAGTTCCTTGAGGAAAAAGCAAAGGAGACAGATTTAGTCAGGGGAAATTATAATACACCAATCACAATAGACTGATCCTGCACAAGCAGAAGGCACATGGAAACAATTTAAATGCTGTCTATGAAACTATTCCTTTCAGTCTTAATGGCATTTTATTTATCAGGATTACTGCTTTCATAGGCACTGTAGTGATTCCATCCTTGCAGGAAGGAATGAGGTTTGGTACATTCTTCCTTGGGATTAAAAGAAAGAAATGTGGAGGAAGGGCAGGCAGTTGGTACCATCTCTTACCTCTTTGTCTACTGTTTCTCTAGTAGTGAAAAATTTCCTCATATCTCTTGTATTCAATGTGTATTCAAATAGTCTATTTCAGTGAGTTTTGGAGATTTTGGAATAGGCATTTTATTTAGTGCTCCATTCCCTACCCTTTTCTTCTTTTTTGGGGGGGCAGGGCGGGAGAAGGGAGGGTAACTAAGTTTCTATCTGGGCTGGAGGAATTCATTTAGGTGGACAATCTTTATAAAACTAAAGAAAAGATCATTATCACCATTATGTGTGTTTTATATAGAAATATTCCCTGTGTTTTGAAATATGACTTTTTCCTGGAGTCACTTGAAAGTAAGACAACATGCTTGTATGCATGCATATTTTTCTTTTTTAATGTGTGGAAAAAAGTAAAACCATTGCAAAGTAGTGACATTTTCAAGAAAATTGTTTATGACCAATTTCTTGCTTTCATTTAAGATAGATTCCCCTCCACCCCCATGTTGGTATTTTGTTTTTTGGGGAGGGAGGGAAGTAATGCTTTTTTGATAATGGCATTTGTTTTTATTTCTATTTTTTGAAGCTTTTATATCATTTATTTATTTAATAAAATAATCATTTTTTTATTATGATGACATTGGTTAATGAAATCCAGTAAGTTACAGGTGTACAATTCAACAGTAAGGCATATATATACATTGCATTGTATGTTTACCACCCGTAGTTAGATTCTTTCTGTCACCACATATTTGAACCCTTTTACCCCACTTACAGCCCTCCTCCCTCCTACCATCTGGTAACCACTAGTCTCTATTGTCCATCTCCATGAGTCTCTGTTTGTTTGTCCTGTTCATTTGTTGCTTTTAGGTTTATATCTCACATATAAATGATATCATGTGGTTTTCAACTTTTTCTATCTGGCTTATTTTGCTTAGCATGGATCTCAAGGTCCATCCATGTTGTCACAAATGGCAGTTTTCAAGTCTTTGGGGTAAATACCCAGTAGAGGGGTTGCTGGATCATTTAGTAGATCAATTCTTAGTTTTTTAAGGAACCTCCATACCGCTTTCCATAGTGGCTGTACCAATTTGCAGTCCCACCAGCAGTGTATGAGGGTTCCTTTTTCTCTGCATCCTCTCCAACACTTGTTATTACTTGTCCTGTTGATTATAGCTATTCTAACAGTTGTGAGATGATATCTCATTGTGGTTTTGATTTGCATTTCCCTAATAGCTAGTGATGTTGAGCATCTTTTCATATGTTTGTTGGCCATTTGTATGTCTTTTTGGGAGATGTGCATTCAGGTCTTCTGCTCATTTTTTAATTGGATTTTTTTTGTTGTTGTTATTGAGTTGTATGAGTTCTTTGTATATTTTGGATATTAGGCCCTTACTGGAGGCGTTGCTTGAAAATATATTTTCCCATTTGGATGGTTGCCTCTTTACCTTGTCGATAGTTTCTCTTTCTGTGCAAAAGCTTTTTAGTTTGATGTAGTCCCACTCATTTAGTTTTGCTTTTACTTCCCTTGCCTTTGAGGTCAAATTCATAAAATCCTCTTTAAGTCCAAGATCTATGAATCTAGTTCCTATATTTTTTTCAATGCGGTTTATTGTTTCAGGTCTTATATTCAAGTCCTTAATCCATTTTGAGTTAATTTTGGTGTGTGGTGATAGACACCAGTCTAGTTTCATTCTTTTGCAGGTGACTTTCTATTTTTCCAGCACTATTTATTGAAGAGGGTTTCCTTCTCCACTGTATGTTTTTGGCTCTTTTGTCGAAAATTATTTGCCCATATAAGCAGGAGTTTCCTTCTGGACTCTTGATTCTGTTCCACTGGTCTCTGTGTTTGATTTAATAATGGCATTTAATAGACGAATTATCTGATCCTGCAAGGTCATTTGGGACTTTTGGGCTCCGAGGAATTTTTCAGTATTATGCTGGACTGATTCTGATTGTGAAAATTGTCAGAAACCTGTGATTGATTGAAAGGAAGGGAAACCTTAGTCTGAGCTTTAGCAGAATAGATGTTTATTTTTAGTTGATTTACTTTTTTCTTTCTTTTTTTTTCTTACAAAAATGATAAAATTGGTTATTTGAGTCAATTGACTTATTTGGAAACCCTTAAAGAAATGATATATCTAGAGCACATGAACATATATATTTTTTTCAGTTTTGGTATTTGAATTCTGGCTTCCCTGTTAATGTTGACTTCGTGGCCTGGGGAAAATCTAATATCAATAAACCAGTTTTCTTATCTGTAAAATGAGAATAAAATACTACTTGCCTGATAGAATTGTTGTATTATTTAAATAGGGCAATCTGTTATCATAACGCCTAGTGAATAAACATTTAGCTATTGTTATTCAGGTTCATAATAATATACCTGGATTTCTAGTCACCTCTTAGAAACAAAGTGCAAATTCAGTCGCTGATGGAGAGAGTGGAAGGCATTTTTCTCTCATATAGATTGAGAATCTTGGGCATAGGGAACTCGTAAACACAGGTTACCTGTTATATGGCCTCTATTTCTATTTTGCTGTCACCATCCACATTTCTCCATCTCTAACCTTGCCAAGCTCTTTTTCTTTCCTCCTATATCTGTTTTCCAGTCCTTGCGGAGGCTTCTCTTCCTCCTTGCTACTTTCTATTTCTCAAAAAACTCATTTTCCTTCTCTAGGCCTTTGGACAAACTATTCTCCTTAACTGGAATGCTCTTCTTCTCCAATCTCTTTGTTCATTGAATTTCACACTGTTCAAAGTTATATGCTCTTACTTCTATATATTATTTCTGATTCACTAAGTGGGTGTTCTTTACCCTCTTTCAAGCAACCAACAGTACTCATATGAAAGTTCTCTTTCTAAGATCCAGTTCTTATATCATGCTCCCCTATGTAAAAACTGCCAATAGTGCCCACTTTCTTGTAGGATTATGTCACATAACCTCCTTCATAATCTGCTCAGGTTGTGTTTTCCTGTCATCATCTTTCTAAGATCCCTTCTGAGATCCTGATGTCCTAAGATTCCCTTTGGTTTTCTACACAGATATATTCGTGGTTCCCCCAACACACATTTCCCTTTGTATCTCAGCCTTTCCATAAGTTGTTATTGCTGAGAATGCCTTGCCCTGAACCACACTCCCTTTTACCTGGCGGGTACTTTTTTATTCTTTTAGACCAGGTTGAAATGAAGCCTTTCACTTCATATTTCTGTGTACCCACAGCATTTGATATTGATACATTACTATATGTTTCATATTATTCTAGCTCTTTGTATAACTATCTCTCACTAGATTGTGTGTGAGCTCTTCATTTTTATAATCCCATCTCCCCACAAATTTCAACCATTCTCTCTTGGACATCTTGAAGTACCTGCTATATAAGAGATACTCCCTTTACTTGAAAATAAATTAAATGAATAAATGGGAATGACTGCAATTTAAATTAAATATTTAAATATTTAAAATGATCAAATTAGTTTTAGAATAGAAATACTTAAAGTACTATCAATGTGAGCACTAATTGACCAGTTCATCTTGCAGAAGTCTAACATTTGCTATAATAAACATGGTGCCTTGATGAGTGTGGATGGACTCTCAGTATATATACATGTATTTAAAAAAAAAAAAAACCGAAAACAATGACAAACCCTCTTGTTTTATTGAAATAAATTTCCTAAAAAGAGCAGATGCTTTGTTTTTCCTTTTAAAATTATCAAACCTGAAATCTTATGTTGAAAACTTAGACTATGTTTATGATGGTGAAAAAAGCCAATTTTTAAAAGTGCAAAGTTCATAGATTAACAAATCTGATCCACTGACTTTTGCTCATGTTTTAGCTAATGAACCAGACTTTGTAGTCCAATAAAACGCCTTTTTTTTTTTTTTTAACCCAACACCTTCAGTGTCTCTGGAGTGCTCAGTTGTAGTGTGTGATTACTTAAGAAAACACACACGTACAGTCACTTGTAGTTGGTTGGCCTTTGAGTCTCAGGTTTTCATTTTAGATTGCATCTTAAACATCATGTAGACTGTGGTATCCCACTACTATATTTCAAATGTTAATGGAAAAAACTTCAAAGACCTGAATCCTTAAGTTAGAAAAAAAACACACAATTGGAATGTTGTCACACTTATTTGAGGTTTATCTGGTTTAACTGAAATTATTTGAGTTGTACTCTTACTGATTCTCTCTCTCTCTCCTCCTCCCCACCCTTCCCCCAGCAAGATTACCCACTGCAGACTAGGACTCCTTGATATCCAATTTTAGTGCCTCATCTTTCTTCTGCAAAAAAGACTTAAAAAATATGCTGGCCAAGCATTTAAGATTTTCAGAAAATGTTCTCTGAATATCCAGTATTTTTACTGCTCTGTCTTTGGACAAAAATGAAGAGGTATGAAGAAAACTGCTGAAGAAGAGTTAAATAATAAACCTTTTCTAAGCCAAACCAAAGGCCTCCCAGTTTGGGTGAGATCAAGTATCAGAAAATATTTTCTAACTTGTGTTCTTTAAAAGGGTTCTTTTCAGGACGCCATGAGGAATGTGAGGTTTGGCCTCCTTTTTCACGTAGGAGTTGCTGAAAGGAGCACTTTATGTCTATTATGACTATGTTTCATAAAGAATTTTTAGCTTTGTCACAATGTACAACTTAGCTTTCAGCTATGCGTGGGTATGCGTGTCCATTGCCAGACTGGTTACTTCTCTGTCCAAGTACTCATACCATTCACCTCCTTATTCCCTCCTTCTGACCAATTGCCAATCCTACAGGTTTCTCATTTGAAATGCTTCTAAAGCACACCCCTTTACTTCCTCCCCATCTCTCTACCTTTTATTCCTCATTCCACATTCTCACTGGTTCAAGCCATTCTTCACGGAGCTCTCACTCATATTCATTTCTCTCTTCAAAGCTGTCCTATTTATTATGTCAAACACAAAGTGTTTTGCCTAGTTTCCAAAGTGCTCCTTAATCTGCTCTTATGTCCCATACCTAATCTTATTTTTTTATTGCTCTTAACTAACATACTTGCAAGTTTCTTATTTCTTGAAGTAGTAAATTTTAGCACAGGTTTCAGAATCAGAGCTGTTAAACAATGTATGACTGCTGATTTCAGACTTTCTGTTCCTAGCCTGGGAACCTACCTTTTAAGGGAATTCCTCTGGTGATTCTTATATGCTTTAAAGTGGAGAGTCTCTACCCACTTGCCTCTCCTATCCACATCAACTTATCCACTCTGTTACTTCTATAAAACATGCCCCTTCCACATGGGACGCAGCCTCCAATACATGTTCACTTGTGTTGCTTTCTGATTGTGTTTCTCCAACTACAACATGAGCTTCCTGGGGCAGAAGTAGCTCAGGGAGGTAGAAAGACCACTGAGCTGAAAGTTGGACAAGTTGGCTTCTATCATAAGTTCTACCTGTGAGGAAAAACATGGGCTCCACAGCCTCAGTTTGCTCATGGGCAGGGATGAGAATTGGCTGAGATGATGGCTGAGTTTCCCTGTGCTCTAAAAGCCTACAGTGTCATTGTTATAGAAAGGTCAGGAGTTTCACTCTCATACCCGGGTTCAGATCTTAGCTCTGCCATTAGCTTCATGATTTTAAGCAAAGAATGACGTCTCTGAGTGCCAGTTTCAGCGGGGGTAATAACATAACTTTTGAGATTGCTATGAAGGTAATATATGTAAATGCCTGGAACAGTAGCTTGTATATGAAAATTTTGGTGTATTGGTATTATTCTGTGTCTTCCAACCCCTCTCATAATGCTGGATAAAGAAAGACTGACCATTACTGGTTGGATGATCACATTCTTTTCTGAACACTGTGCTCCTGCATAGCTTTCTGTCTGTACACACTTTAGTTTAATTATAAAACATGAAACTGGGTTTAAACTTGGCTTCCCTACTTAATAACTAACTTAAACTTGGCTTCCCTACTTAATAACTAACTCAGTGTCCCTGTGCATGTTAAACTTTTTTGAAAAGGGGACTCAAATATTATCTTTAAAGTTGTTGTGAGGCTCAAGTAAGGTAACACATGTACATGCCCAGCTAGTGCCTAACCTAGAGTGATTGTTAGGTGTTATTAATGTGTCTGCATCAGGCTGACTGAAAATGCATTGTTCTGGAAGCTGGGAGACCCATGTTAAGAGCTCTGGAACAGATTTTGGGTGGGTTGCATCATTCACCTGTGTACTTCAGTTTCCTGCTCTACAAAATGATGCTAATTATAACCCATTCCATGAGCAACAAAAGGATTAGATAAGGAAACACATGGGAAAGTACATTAGAAAGGCAAGGAGCTATACCAGGCATTACTTATATTTATTATTATTTTCTCTGATTCCTTAAAATGAAGGAATTAACCCAAATAATAGCAAGTGTTTATTTACAATTTACTGTATTACAGGTATTTAATCCTCTCAGAATCTGCTGAAATAATATGTGAAAATAAGGTTTAATGAAGCCTTGTAACTTACTCGCACCCAATAAGTTGCAGAACTGGAATCGGGCACCAGGAACGCTGA
>NW_011889409.1:45570-48717 GCF_000151845.1 Pteropus vampyrus
GTTGGATGATCACATTCTTTTCTGAACACTGTGCTCCTGCATAGCTTTCTGTCTGTACACACTTTAGTTTAATTATAAAACATGAAACTGGGTTTAAACTTGGCTTCCCTACTTAATAACTAACTTAAACTTGGCTTCCCTACTTAATAACTAACTCAGTGTCCCTGTGCATGTTAAACTTTTTTGAAAAGGGGACTCAAATATTATCTTTAAAGTTGTTGTGAGGCTCAAGTAAGGTAACACATGTACATGCCCAGCTAGTGCCTAACCTAGAGTGATTGTTAGGTGTTATTAATGTGTCTGCATCAGGCTGACTGAAAATGCATTGTTCTGGAAGCTGGGAGACCCATGTTAAGAGCTCTGGAACAGATTTTGGGTGGGTTGCATCATTCACCTGTGTACTTCAGTTTCCTGCTCTACAAAATGATGCTAATTATAACCCATTCCATGAGCAACAAAAGGATTAGATAAGGAAACACATGGGAAAGTACATTAGAAAGGCAAGGAGCTATACCAGGCATTACTTATATTTATTATTATTTTCTCTGATTCCTTAAAATGAAGGAATTAACCCAAATAATAGCAAGTGTTTATTTACAATTTACTGTATTACAGGTATTTAATCCTCTCAGAATCTGCTGAAATAATATGTGAAAATAAGGTTTAATGAAGCCTTGTAACTTACTCGCACCCAATAAGTTGCAGAACTGGAATCGGGCACCAGGAACGCTGACGACAAAGAGAAGACGTTTAACCACTATCAAATGGCCCCTAAGATTCCTTCCAGCCAAGTGATTCTGTTCTCTTAGTCATGGCTCTTCCATGAAGATTTTGGACCTAGTGTTAGGAAAACATGATGGAGGCTTTCAAAGTGAGTGGGAGGTCTCCTAAAGTTTTAAAACAAAACTAGGTGGCTGTTATATGCCCAAACTTTGCCTTCATGGAAAGCTCTAGATTCTTCTTAGTGGGAGGTAGAAGCCACCATGGGCCTCGAAGCTGGGCCCCTCATTCTCATGGAATGAAGAAGGCTGAACTATTTAGTTCCTTCACAGAAAAGACACACTCCTGTCTCTCCTTAATTTTCTCTGTATCTTAGATCACAACAATACTATGACGTATTATTACTTCTACTTTGTAGATGCAGAAGCTGAGGTTCAGAGTTTAAAGCTGAGGTTAAAGGCTCTGGCTACAAAGGTGGAGCTGTCGGGACTTAAATATATATCTCTTGATACCAAGTCTAGTATTCTTTTCATTACACCACTCTCCCTAGCTATGTCCTAACCTCTAACTGGTCTAATTTGCAAAATGTGATTTACATAAGTATTGCAGAAATACCTTATATCGACATGGTGTTTTATAATGCATCGATATCTCCTTTGTCCTCACAACAGCCCGTAAGTGAGACTCTTTTGCACAGTTGAGAAAACTAAGGTCCAAAAAGATTAAATCACTTAACAAAATTCACACAGCTAATCAGTAGTATAGCCAGAATTATGTTTCTTCTTATGTTTTTATACTTTTCCATACCACTGATAATGATTTGGATAATAATATACTTTAATCACCATTCATTTTATAGAAAAGGTAAGCAAACCAAAGAACAATGTTAAGAACCCAAGTCACCAGAATCACATTTGAATTTTTTTTTCTTTTAAAGTAGTTGAAGAGATTCTTTTAAAAATCTATTTTAAAATTTAAGAATAATGATAAGAGTTTAAGTTAATAATTTAAAAGAAGTCAGCCTTATTTTCTTTTAAGAAATGAGAGAATTATTCTAATACTCGCAAGATAACCCATAGAGGCTCTCGGTTTTGTTTGAGATCTTAGTTAAGCAAATGACTGAAGACATCTGAAATTTATATGCTTTCACTAATTAATTAATTGTTTTATTCATTATTCAGCAACTTCATTGTGCCAAGTGCTGTGCAACATTTGTTACACTAATGAGTATAAAAGAAAATTTAAGGTACTTTTATAAACAAAGCAAAATCAAAAGTAGAGTTAAATAGTTTGGCCTCCATGCAAAGAGGATTAGACTTTCTGTCATTCCTTTATTTCCATGGAAATGACAGTGTAGATTAGCATCACTCCAGCTTTATTCCTTCCAAGCCAAGAGGGAAAAACAAGGAGTTCAGTTTGTGGTCGAACAGTCCTTATTCTTCTATTTTGCGGGTTTTCTTTTTTCTTTATCCTCTCAACCTTGCTGTGTGTGACTAATTTGGGGTTTATTTTCATTTTAAAAATCTGTATTTTACCTATAAGGATAACGATAAACATTAAACGAAATTGCATTTGAAAAATTTAATCTACATTGTTGCTTTAGATATTTAGAATTTAATTTTTTAAGAGCATTAGAATTTGATTTATTAAGGGAGTACGAGTGGATATTTGTCCCATATGCCATATGCCAATCTGTATGTCTGGAAAAAACATACCAATACAAGTTAACGAAACAAGAAGCTTGTATATGTGTTGGTATTAAGACTAAGTCCCTCATAGGCCAGGATGGTACACTGTGAGCCAGGTTCGGCTGAATCATGCAGCTCTGCAAGTCTACCATCTCATCAGCTTGTCTCCTGACCCTGCCTTTTAGAAGCAGGCTGCTGTCCAACTTGAGAACTAAGTTCGGCATTGCACAATTTGAATGAGAAGCTAACAAACAGTCCTAAAAAATTCCTCACTTGTCTGATTTAGGAAATAGCATCTGTGTGTCCCTGAATATAATGGACTAGAGGGACTATTCTCCATTTCCCCTTTACATCAGTAATTTTTGCTACACATTTGAATGTTGACTGTAATAGAATTTTGGTTAGCCTAACATGGTAACAATTTATGCACACCCACACTGGGCTTTTTTAATAAGAAATTTTACCTGTGGAAATGGAATATTCTTTAGCTCTCACATAGTGTGGTTCATCTGTGAGTCTTTTACCAGATTATATTCCTGAAGACTCCTAATAACCAAGAACTGTTTCTTCACTGAGAATCAAGAAAAAATGGCCATGACCCCAGAACATCAACTTTCTTTTTTTTATGAGAGAATATTTCTCCTTTGACTTTAACTTTAATTAAACTCTATTAACTTTAATTTAATTCAAGCTATTTAAATAGTTCAAATGCTATTAAATTCAAAGAACATTTTTTTTT
>NW_011889409.1:48767-62238 GCF_000151845.1 Pteropus vampyrus
GAACAGTCCTTATTCTTCTATTTTGCGGGTTTTCTTTTTTCTTTATCCTCTCAACCTTGCTGTGTGTGACTAATTTGGGGTTTATTTTCATTTTAAAAATCTGTATTTTACCTATAAGGATAACGATAAACATTAAACGAAATTGCATTTGAAAAATTTAATCTACATTGTTGCTTTAGATATTTAGAATTTAATTTTTTAAGAGCATTAGAATTTGATTTATTAAGGGAGTACGAGTGGATATTTGTCCCATATGCCATATGCCAATCTGTATGTCTGGAAAAAACATACCAATACAAGTTAACGAAACAAGAAGCTTGTATATGTGTTGGTATTAAGACTAAGTCCCTCATAGGCCAGGATGGTACACTGTGAGCCAGGTTCGGCTGAATCATGCAGCTCTGCAAGTCTACCATCTCATCAGCTTGTCTCCTGACCCTGCCTTTTAGAAGCAGGCTGCTGTCCAACTTGAGAACTAAGTTCGGCATTGCACAATTTGAATGAGAAGCTAACAAACAGTCCTAAAAAATTCCTCACTTGTCTGATTTAGGAAATAGCATCTGTGTGTCCCTGAATATAATGGACTAGAGGGACTATTCTCCATTTCCCCTTTGCATCAGTAATTTTTGCTACACATTTGAATGTTGACTGTAATAGAATTTTGGTTAGCCTAACATGGTAACAATTTATGCACACCCACACTGGGCTTTTTTAATAAGAAATTTTACCTGTGGAAATGGAATATTCTTTAGCTCTCACATAGTGTGGTTCATCTGTGAGTCTTTTACCAGATTATATTCCTGAAGACTCCTAATAACCAAGAACTGTTTCTTCACTGAGAATCAAGAAAAAATGGCCATGACCCCAGAACATCAACTTTCTTTTTTTTATGAGAGAATATTTCTCCTTTGACTTTAACTTTAATTAAACTCTATTAACTTTAATTTAATTCAAGCTATTTAAATAGTTCAAATGCTATTAAATTCAAAGAACATTTTTTTTTTAAAAAAGGTATTTAGTTCGTGGGCATTTTTCCTCAACTCACACGGCCTTAATTACTATCCACTTATTAAATATATCATAAAATAAAATATACTGTATAAATTACATTAATCTCCATAAAAGTAAACTTGAAGCAGAGCCATAAACTAACCAAAATCGGAGGTACAATAAAAAGGCAAAGAACATAAAACATCTTCAAACACTTGGACCTCCATGGGCGGTGAACACATTTCATTGCATTCTGTTATTTCTATGAAAATTAGAACAGGCATTTTCATATATGGAATATTACTATGTAATATTTCCATCTATTATATGATTTTCTTTATTTTTCTCCCTTGCCCTATTTTAATGTCTTTTCCCCAAAGTAGAGCTTCTCTTTATCTATAATAATTATTATAGGTTTGCCAAGGTATTTTTACTAAGTAAAATGAAGTAAATTTGATTTTTGAAGGAATATATTTTCCTTTCATAATTATTTGTATAATTAAGGCATCCTGGCACATACTAGTAACTAGACATAGAGTACTATTTAATTATATCCTAATGAACATTTGCAAATGTACAATTTTTAAAATCCATAGGAAATTATAAAAATGCTTTCCAACAAGTAGAATTTGCTTGAATTCTGTTTTCAAAAATACTATCCATTAAATTACTCTGAGTCGAAATTTTCATTGTCTTAGAACTATAGACATTAATCGCAGAATCTAGAATCATTGATTCTTGGATTTGGAAATAATTTTGGATGTCTTCAAGTCCAATTTTCCTATGGCCTCATGAACAGATGTTTTATTAAACCTTTTCTGATTTGCCGTATACAGTAGTTAATGAGACATTGCTTAAATACCTCCAGAGATGTAATGTTTACTGTTAGAGAAGGCAGCCTGTTCCAGTGCTGAACTGTGCTAATAATTAGCAGATATCTCTTGAGTGCCTAATATGTGCAAGACACTCTTCTAGTGGAATATAAGTTTAAGTCAGACTTTACTTTTGTACATAAACTACTGACACTCAAGTAGAGAACATAACACCTCTACATGAAAAGTGGCTTGATTGGACTGTTATATAGGAACCGTTTTTCACTTGCCAGTTTAAATTTTAGATGTTGTGACCTCCACTTAACAGGTGAGGCAACTGCCACCTCATCAGGGCAGGGATGACTCCATGCCATACATTGTAGCCTCTACTTTGAAATGCTGTCTTTGGTCCCCTAAGCTGCATCTCCTCGAATCTGTTCTGAACTTTTCCTTCCTGCACAGCAACTTTTAATTGACAGCACGTTTGCATAGGCATCTGGGAATTTGGCACTTTCTAGAGGCTATTTGTTTGACAATATTTTCAGTTCCTGTTTCACAATTCATGTGCAAGTAGCCCCCACCTTCACATCCAATGTAAGATTCCAGAACACTTGGGCACAGGTACCAGGCCAGCATTCAGTGCCCTAGCCCCACTGGAGCCAGTGGAGCCAAGTACATATGTCATGGAGATTTGCCAGCCAGTCATAGAAACTTGGTGAAATTTTCTTTTGAAAGGCTCAATTAGGAATTGGAAAGCCCTTCTGGAGAAGACAGGAATCATCCACCTTTTCAAATATGGAGGTTATTTTTAACATCCAGAATCTCATGGCCAGTCATCTGATACTATTAGTCTCTATTGATAAAGAAAATAAAAATAATGATTTATTGTATTCAAAATACTTTTAGATCATTTCCTATTTTATTAATTCTAATATTTTAAAAAATAATGGCACTTATGCCTGTGAGACATATTCTTTACTCCAACTGTCAGTAGTACTTGGTATATTTGTAGCTTTATTAAACCCTGGCAATAATTCCATGGCCTCTTAGAAGTACACGTTTTATGGAATGTGAATCATATGATGATAAAAATATAGTTATAGAATCATATTGTGCAAAACAGATTACACATGTTATCTCCTGTTATCGTCGAAATCTGTCAGATCTGTACTGTCATACTGTATTTTATGGATGAGGAAACTAAGGCTTCCAGAGAATGAGTAACCTGCCCTGGACATAGAACTACAGGTGACAAAACTGGGGTTTGACTCCAGGCCTGTCTGCCATAAGAGCCCCTGCCCTATAACATTACAATCAGGTACCAGGAAGAGGGTTATAGGTAAAGGTAAGAGAGTCTGAGGTGGTTGAGTGCAAGAACGGCATCCAAAATTACCACTATGCCCAGCTTAGCCACTTCTATTGTGTTAGCCAATATGACAACTATTCTCCCAAGCTAAAGGGAACTTGACAGTGAAGGCAACCCCCTTCCCCCTGACACACACACACACACACACACACACACACACACACACACAAGATTTATTTCAGTTTCCAATAGCAGCCACTAAATTAATGTTAAAATTTGACTTATAATTAGTTTGACTCATCCATACCATTTTGCTGTCTTAGTGCTTTCAAGGTACATTTCTGCGGTATGATAACCACCTGGGTTAGCTGAACACATTCCTTGAATTTATCTCCTAATCAAAGCAAGATAATCATGTGTTAATCTGGGTCCTCTAAGTGAACACAGGGACAGTCAGAAGTTTTAATTATGATAAAACATAGGAAGTGTCCAGGATTTAAAAAAAGTGTGTGAGTTTGTGTTGGGGGGTATCAAGTCAAATACTATTAAGGAGTTAAGAGGAAGGAGGCTTTATATTGACTATTATGTTAGAGAGAGCTTTATGTAAAAATAAGTTGGCAGTTTTCTTGGATGTTTAATAATAGGCTTTGGGCATTTAAAGTTGATAATGGGATGGGCCTCTAGAGGGATCATTCCTTTGTCATCTAAATCAGGACATATTGGAGAGTAAAAAGGGACACTTTTAATAATTATACCTAACCAACAGACAATTCTTTGAGTGTACTGGGCAGAGCAGCATGTGTGGTTACCCAAACTATAGGGTAGAATAGGTCTATTTGGCTAGAGCAAGAGAAGAGAATAGTAAAATATCACACTATAAAAGTGCATTGGAACCACATTGCAAAAGGCCTTGAGTGCTGGCAGTATTTTGTAGACAGTCTAGTCATTGAAAATTTTTTAATAGGTGGATACATGATATAAATAACAATCTTTCAAAAAGATTAATTTGACAGTAGAGAGTAAAATGAATGGCAGAGGGCAGACACTGAACTATTTACTTGATGTGCCTATGATTTATTTTCTATCTACAAGTATTTTTAGAGAATTTACCTTGTCACAGTTAAATATGGATAGTCCTATGTTCCATGTATCTTTATTTTTCTTGATTACATCTGATAGAACCAGGTGTGGATATATGACTTTTGCTGGTCCAGTGAGATATTTTCCTCTTGGAAATTTGGAGTTGAGATCAGAAACTAAGTTTTTAAACTATAGGGATTCATCCTTGAATACTTGAGATAGACCATGGGCAGAAAATATAATTTTAGCAGAGAACTGGTATGTGGAGGAAGATCAATGTTGCAAATGTGCAAAGTGAAGCAGATATGAATGACAGTGTGCATGTGTATGTGCATGTGTGTGTGTGTGTGTGTGTGTGTGAGAGAGAGAGAGAGAGAGAGAGAGAGAGAGACAGAGACAGAGACAGAGACAGAGAGAGACAGAGAGAGAGAGAAAGAGAGAGGTATGAAATACTGCCATTTGTGACAACATGGATGGATCTTGAGATAATCATGCTAAGTGAAATAAGCCAGACAGAAAAAAGTTGAAAACCACATGATATCACTTATATGTGAGATATAAACCTAAAAGCAACAAACAAACAGAGACTCATGGACATGGACAATAGACTAGTGGTTACCAGAGAGTGGTGGGAGAGGAGAGAGGGGGAGGTATATGGGGTAAAAGGGGTCAAATATATGGTGACAGACAGAAATCTAACTATGGGTAGTGAACACACAATGCAATATATATATGCCTTACTGTTGAATTGTACACCTGAAACTTACTGGATTTACCAATGTTACCATAAAAAAAAAAGAAAAAGAATATATTGGCTTAAATATTCCTTATCATATGAACACTATAATTCATTCAATCCCTGCGAATTTTTTTAATTTTCAAATTTGTTTCTGTGATAAATATAATTTTTAGCTATAAAATATAAAAAGAAGTTAACTTCATTTTCTAAATCTTACCTGCTTTCTTTATTTTTTTGTCAGAAAAAAAGAGAAAAATCAACATCTAATAAATTGACATAAAAATATGGCAGAATGTTTGCAAATTTCTAAGGCTACATTGTAGAGCAGGGTAAAGAGAAGTGTAAACCACGAATTGAACGCAGGTTTCTTCTAGTAGGGACAATAAAACATAGTCTCAAATAAGTAAAGCATAAAGCAGAATATGTGGTCATGTTCTGAAATAATAATTAGTATAATTTTAATGTCTATGAATTTTGCTGCTCTGCAACTCTTCTTCCACAATAACATGAAGTGTCTCCAGTAGATTAGAAATGGTGTTATGTGTATTTGGTTTATAGAGAGCTTAAGACAGGGCCCCTCCGAATGCTGGTTCCCTGCAGCCTATGTGTGGAGCAGGGAGATGCAGAAATTCCCAGAAAAGGGAACCAAGGTGACTTAATATCAGGGCAGGAAGAGGCCAGATGGGCAGTGTTGTGTCAGGAGTCATGGCGACCACTGTGGGCATCAGCAGCAGGTATGAGCAGGTGCATCAAGGCTGGGGAGCACCAGGACATGCAGACAGGCAAGAAGCCTCTAACCAATGATCAAATAAAGTGGCATGGCTCAGTGAGACTATGAGAAGCTAAGGATTGTATGTGTGTCAAGGACATCCCACCCCTGACACCATGATGTTTTCTAGGAATCCCTAGTTGCTCAGAAGCCACCTGGAGAGAGAAGAGATGATGTAGGGGTGTGAGAAACCAGGAAAACATGTACCCCAAAATGGACCCAGTTAATAATCTGTAAGTGACCAAACTTTAAACAGAAATAGGCTGTTACCTATAGTGGGTATTTTTTCCATTGCTATTCAGAGAAATAGGGACTTGTGATTAGATTACATTTTTTTCATCCGATTTATAGTGTGTGAGTCTTAAAGCCACTTTAAGTATAGGATACTTGATTTAAGAAAGTGGTATTTACAAAATCATATGAGAGTTCCAAGAAGGATCTCACTAATAGTGAGAGGATTAACCATTTGAACAAGGTGACATTTGAACAAACACCATAAGTGATGTGCATGGTTTTTAATGGATGGGAAAGAAAAGAGTGAAGAAGGATATTTCAGAGGCAGGAGGGGCAGAGGACCAGAGCCTGCATAGGAAAAGTGAGTTATCTGTTAGCTGAACATATCTACGTTGACTGAAGCATAAAGTTCCAAAACTAAAAAGGAGTTTGGAAATGTAAGCTCATGACATAAATTGGAAGTCAGACTTTGGAAGAGAAATGTTAAGTTGGTTTTGACCTGCAGTGTTTGATGTAGAGAAGTGGCCTTCACATGGACTTTTCAATCAGGCAATTAGAAAGTGAGCCTGGAGCTCTGAGAAAGGTTAGAGCTAGTGCAGATGTCTAGATCTAGGGGAAAAATCAGAAATACAGTGCCAGTGATTTCCAGGCTCTACACAGGGCTCTTTATATAACTAGCAAAATGAAAACTAGTCCCATTCTCTTCTCATCAAAGTAGACCTCCGTCCAGTGAAAAACTCAGACTTTTCCCTCGTATATGCTGACTAATCTGTTTTTGTTTTATTTTGCTTTGGTACTTTCGTAGCTCACATATGAAAATTCACTGGTCTTTGAATTCAGCAGTTATAGTCAGCTAAATTCCGAAACTAAATAATGCCTGGGTGTGGTGCTGTTTGCTGGGAATAAGTGATTTATTTTATTGCCTAAATTTCAAATCTTTTAATATGTTTCCTAAGAAGTCATCTGATTTGGAAAATTATTGCAAAAATAAAACTGGAGAACAAAAACTAAACCCATGTCAGTTAAAGTGAATTATAAAGTATATCTGTTTTCTAGAATATTTTTACTAATACGAAAACAGTGTCATCCATCCCACATTAAATAATGTTGAATAAATCTTTAAATTATTTGTTTGAAGATGTGCCAGCATTGAAGCCTGCACGTCTCGGTCCTGTTCTTGATGGTGGTGGGGAAGAAAGGAAGAAAGAAAGAGGTGTGTGTGTGTGGGGGGTGGGGGAGACACACACACACACACACACACACACACACACACAGAGAGAAAGAGAGACAGAGACAGAGAGACAGAGACAGAGAGACAGAGACAGAGACAGAGAGAGAAGAACAGAACAGAACAGAACAGAACAAAACAATAGAATAGAATAGAAGGCCAAGGAAGATTCAGGAAAGAGACTGTTTTTATATGTTTTTAAAGATGAGAGCCCTCACACCAGCAACACTACAGTTATTGTTACATCCCAGACATGCATTTTGTATAGAATTCCTGGTAATAGTGAGTGGAAATATTTTAGGCATGGCAGCTGACTTTAACTTCATAGCCCCCAGCCTGTGGATAAGCTGAGAGTCTTCACAGATCATTCTTTGAGAACCACCACTCTGATGGCATCAGCACTGACCTTGATGTCAAGGGACTCGCATTCTTGTTATGGCTCTGTCTGTCTGTGGCTAACCATATGTCCCGAGGAAAGTCATTTAGAGTCTGCTATGGTTTCCTGTCTGAATACCTGACCCTTCCTGCTTTGCAGGGATGTTGCAAAATGAATTAGAGAAGGTATGAGCGAATGCTTTGTATTATTCTAAGAAGGTACTCTGTGATTCTAAAGGATTATTGTTAACTCACCCAGAATAAAGACTGTAAACTAAGTTGAACAATAAATAAACCCGATGAAAATGTTCACAGTTTTCTGCTCTGCGTAACACAAATCTCTGCCTTGGCTGCTATTAGCAACAAATGATCTCAGCTACTTGTTCCAAAAGTTTAATCAGTAATTTTATGGGATCACACATTTGGTAATGTTTGAAAGAATGTGCATAAAGATGAAACTAATGTTATCTGGGGACAGATTGGTCAAAGGATAGGATTTTTGTAATTACGAATAGTATTTTATACATCACTGCCACAATAAGCGCCCAAATAATCGATTAAACAGTGGGCCAGCAACCAAGTGCCACCTGATGTCGAACTGTTGACTTTAAAGATGAATCCCATAACGAAACAACAACAGAAACTTAACCTATAAAGGGCTGAGGTATCTCGTGGTAAATCTTGAATTTGTGGCTAATGACTGAATCTATCTCATGTAATTTCTAAGTCAGGAAATCTGAGAGAATAAATATATGAGAGGTGAAGACCTGAAAATAAAAGCCATGCAACTTAAGCCCTCAGCAGTTAAATTTATATTTAACAGTGATTAAGTACTGGGAGCATATAAAGGGCTGTAATTTCATCAGGAGGCATGGAAATGGCTAAGTGTTCATTGTTAAGTGAACAAAGCAGATTTAGTGCTTTCCTAAGAAAGAAAGAAGAAATCGAACTGTTAGCAAGCCACAAAGAATTGTAGTTGACCTATGGTGGGCTAAATAAAAACTTATTTTTGAGGGAGTCAATAAAAATAATTTTTATTAGGTAGTTTCTACAATATCCCTGAATCTATAAATTTGTGATTTATAGGTCAACTATCTCAAGAATGTAAGCAGGAACATTTTGTTTCTATATTTACTCCATTAAGGAGTTGAGATGAAAATAACATTAATCTGACGCCTGTCTTCCAATTTAACTTCATCTCCTGCAGTGGCTCCAAAGAAGCCCAGACATCAAACCAACAGTGACAGGGTCTTGGAAGCTGCCGTGCCTGCTGGGGTGTCTGTGGGTGGAGATTGCCTCTCCCTGGAATGTTCTTTGTTTCCCCTATTTGGTTAACTCCTGCTCATTCTTAGCGAATCAAATCATCTCCACTCCTTCTGTTAATATCTCCGCAAACCCACTCTTCCCACCTCTGCTGCACCGCAAATGAGATCCTGTCCTCACCCTCTGTTCTCAGAGCTTTTTGCATTTCTGTTTATTTTACCCTGTATTGACTTTCTGAAATTTGCTTGACCTCCCTCTCGCGGGAAAGCCGGAGATCAATAAGCTATATTTTCACTTTCTGAGCAGCTTTCTTCGTCACTATCGCACGGAATTCTCTCCTTTAGTCCCCACATCATCTCATTCTAGATCTACTCAGTGCTGCAGGCTTTGGACTCGTTGCCTCATCTTAGTGTCTCATTTAGTGTTCGGGTCACTTGAAGCATTTTGACTCAATTTCACTCTGAAGCAGATCCTTCTGTGTCATTCCATCTCTATTATGATTTTCTGGTCTAGACTGAACTTTGGCCTCTAGTAACCAAATTTCATTTTGGGTCTACTGGACCAAAATCTCTGTAGCATGCAAGTGGAGAGGGTAAGGCAGTTAAGGCATTTATTATATTGTTTCATGATGGCTACTTTACTTGACTATTTTCTCCAACTGACTGAAAGTTCCTTAAAGTCAGGACTTACGTTCATCTCGGCATCTAAAAGACCTAGCACAGTGCTTAGTACATAGTAGTTGCTTTAAAATGTTTGTAGAATAAAGTGTATGTGAAAGGTGAACTTAGAGCATGATATTACTTTTATATTTTAATCCCGACGTGAGGCAATTTTTTCATCAAGCAGTACAAAGTAGGTTTGTTTACGAGGAGGCCAGAAGAAAGTGTATAGATATATTGGTGAGAATAAAGACCTCCTTCTTCTCCTCTCTGCTCTTCGCCAACACAAGGGTATTTGATGGCTTTGTGAAACTTACTTTGAAAAACCCTTGTCAAATAGACTTTGATTTTCATATTTCCTGGTTACTCATTTGTAAACTGTCACTTTCTAGAATGGAGAACTCTGATCTGAAAGCTGGCCTCTTGTTCTTCTGCCAAAGAGAACTACTCTGGCCCATGACTATGGCTCTCTTGCTGGCTTACCTTGCCTGTGAACTAAGTTCTCGGACGGCAGTGTCTATCACGTTGATCGCTTACACCCCCAACATCCAGCACAACACCTGTAACATAGTAAACACTCAATACGGATTTATTGAAAGACTGAATGATGACTCCAGGGTTCTTGGCTTCCTGATATCTCCCGTCTCAGGTTTTCTGTCATAGATGATATCCACCCACTAGGAAATCGCTGTCTCACTTGGCAGATACTGTGTCCTACTCACGCCTAAACCCACCAGTTCTGGATGTTGTGTCCTGTGTCCGGTGCATCTGGCTGTACTTTCTGAGCACATTTCTTTTGAGTAGTCAGTGCCCTTAGTCTTGGTTCCCCTCTAACGCGCTTGTTTTCAAGTCAAAGGCTAGCAGTCTTTTTCCCTCCACTTTCCGCACAGGCCTGGTGTGGCCCATTAACATCTTTTTCTGTAATAATTGTTATGATGCTCTGCAACAATTAGCAACCACTAAGCCCACAAATATTGGCTAAATTGAATTCAATTTAAATGTCCATGGCTGGGTACCCCCTCCTCTGTAGTCTCATATGTTATGCACAGTGGCTGTTTAATGACTGGAGAGAAGAACCTGGCAAGGGCTCACACCTCTAAGTGCTGTTCTGACATTCTTCCAGATTTTTCATGAGCTTTGGAGTAGGTGGCTTAAACAGGAACCCAAGTCTCTAATAGGAATTTATTAATTTTCACTGAGGTTAAGATTTAATTAATAATAAATTCAAGCCAGATCTGCTTCCTAATTATCATTCTAGGTTGAGCCAAGTTTTTGGAAGTGGGGCAAAGTCATCTTAGTGATAACATTCACACTCTGGATAGCCAGAATTCAGAGACACTCAGCTTCCTTTCCTCCTTCCTCCCACCCAAATCATTCCCTGCTGAACTAAGCCACGGCAGGATACATCGTTATCTGTTTTAATATAATTTTTAGATCCCTTCTTTCTAAGTTCATTAAAGCTTTTTTTTTTTTTTCCTCTCTCCCCTGTAAGTGAATGTTGTTAGCCTTGGGGTTCTGGCTGAATTTCAATTTGAGCAATTAATTACATTGCAATGCTTGGCCCTCCCTGCAGTTTCAGGCAGGGAAGGTGCATTCTTTGTCTTCCTCTGCAAGTAACTGCTGACAGTGAAGCTGCTGTGGCTGCCTCCCCAGAGGAGAGTAGTTTCAGAAGTAGTGAGAAAGCTTCCTGCTTCTTTGAGGGAGCTGCTTGCAAAGGGGTCTGGGACAAAAGGCATCCCTGCAACCTGAGGAGTTTTTACTGCAGCGTTCTCAAAGCTATCCATCACTCCTCTTTTGAACCTCTGCTTTAGCCCAGAACAAAATGGGAAGTGATTGTGTTTTCTCGAAGAGCTGTTCCTGAACGTGATGGCCTCTTTTGAAGCCCTGTCAAAGGGATGTGTTTATTTTGTTTTTGTTTTTCTGAAATCCTTTCAATTTGTCTCACCTCCTATAAGACCTCACACCACAGCCCGAACATCATGCTCAGTGTCTAAGTGGCTGCCTTCACAGCTAACAAAGGACAAAGAGCACACATATGCAGATCGTTCTAATGGAGTAAGTTAAAGAAATGAAAGGTGTTTTCTTTTTAACTTTAAATAGCAAAAGCAATTAATATCCTTTGGAAAGCACAGGTGATAACAAAACACCCAAATGCACTTGCAGAACTTCCCTGTGACATGATCTAACAAGTCAGAAATGCAATAAGTATGGTTATATCCTGCAAGTTCTTTTGAAAAGATATGGAGAATAACCCTTTCTAGATGCATACTCTGTGTTTTACTTGGCCCAGGCAACAGTGCTTGATGGAATGATAATTGGATGTTGATGAAAAACATCAATCATCATTGCATTGTGACTTGAGTTATATTTGTTTAATGTTAAACTTTAAGTTGTGAAATAAACCATTCAAGTTGGAGAACGGTGATTGTGTTTCTAAAACTTTATTCTTTCATTTATTAGGCAAGAATGAGTCATTTCTTATATCAATAGGGCTTATTGAAAATTCCAGGATTGCTTGAACAGGTTTGAAGCATTCGTCATGTAAAGAAAAAAATCTTTTTTCAGGTTGTTGTCTTTAAATTATCCTTCCTAAAGCCCAGAGTTTTTGGTGTAGCCCTACTGCTAACATTCTTGTTGTCCAGGCAAGCGGCATTTACTTTTACGTTTTCCAAAACAAATTATATTGTTCTGGGATCAACTACCTTGTCTTCATTCCTCAGGGGCGATGTCGGTCTCACAAGCACCAGTCTCTACATGCAAACAGCTGGTTGCACTCAGCCCCCTTGTATGTTTGGCTACCACGGAGAGGAAACAGTACCTCATGCACACTGTTTCACTCTTCCCTCCTGGCTCACTCCCTCATGGGAAGAATGAACAAATCCTCTCACTCTTGTTTTCACCAGTCACATCTCAGTTAATATTTCATCCCATGGATCATTCTCACATATATAAACACAACACCTCTGTAAGTTGGTTCCTCATTTCTTTCCTTAATCTTTCTCCTGTTCCATCATCCAAGGAAATTCTTGTTTCCATCACTTTCACTCATTTTATCTTCAGAGGACTTATCTCAGTCTCGAACTATCAAATTTTTCCTAAATATCTTTCTCACTAGACTATAAGCAACAAGAGGCCAGTTTGTTTCCCCATCTTCATTTGCTCACTGCTTTCACGTGGGCATTGAAATAGCTTTCTATTTCTGCATGCAGTCTAAATTTCAGTACTCTAAAGAGAAAAAAGCAGAAACACAGATGAAATCAGCAAGAAAATTGTTTTTTTTTTTTGGTTGGGACTGCATGATATATCACGTTAGTAATCAAATTGATTGGATATTTCAATTTTCAGTCACTTATTTCAGCATTGTGCACTCACGGTTATAGGTAGAATGGCTTTGATTAGAGAAAACAGTTTACAAAGATTCATCTCTTTTTTTAATCATAAGACATTCTTTCTTAAAAGATCCTTTTTGAAAAATTAAATTTTTTGGGGGGGGTGATATTGGTTAATACAATTACATAGGTGATTCATCTTTTGTTTTGGCTGCATATACCCAGGAACATTTTTGGATGGTCAAACTAAGACTTTATTTACATACTTATATAATTTTCTTTCATCTCGGGATTTCAAAGAGCTTTGTAATGTTGCTTTTTGAATTGATTAAGCCTCACCACGACTTCACTAAGCACTGTATTACAATATTGTAGATGAACTTGAGGAAGAGGCAGGATTTCACTTTCTTGTGTAGATTTCTTTTGTGTTTGAAATTAGTTAATAAAGAGAGAGTGATGCCACATATAAAGGTTTTTTTAACTAAAATTTTTATTTTGGAATAATTTTGATTTACAGAAAACTTGAAAAGATAGTAGTGAATTTCCGTACCCTTGACTTAGTTTCTCCTAAAAGTAACACCATACAGAACCATGGTGCACTTGTCATTGGTATATTACTATTAACTAACTGACAGACTTTGTTTGGATCTTACCAGTTTTTCATTACTGTCCTTTTTGTGTTCCAGG
>NW_011889409.1:63158-66339 GCF_000151845.1 Pteropus vampyrus
TGGTGCACTTGTCATTGGTATATTACTATTAACTAACTGACAGACTTTGTTTGGATCTTACCAGTTTTTCATTACTGTCCTTTTTGTGTTCCAGGATCTAATCCAGGATACCACATTACATTCAGTTGTCATGTCTTCTCAGCCTCCTCCGTTTGTGACGGTTTCTCAGCCTTTCCTTGTTTTCATAACTTTGATAGTGTGGAAGAGTACTAACCGGGCATTTTGAAAAATGTCTCTCACATTTTTCTCATGGTCAGACTGGGGGTATGGGTTTTTGTGAAGAACACCACAGACATGAAGTGTTCTTTTAACACTTTATGTCGGGGGATACCTAGTATCAATGTGAGTTATTCCTGGTGAGGTTAACCTTGGTCATTTGACTGAGGTAGTGTTTGCCAGGTTCCCTGCTGTAAAGTCACTATTTCCCCCTTTCTCTACTATATTCTTTAAAAGAGAGTCACTAAGTCCCAAATCCAGCCCACAATTGAAGGATGCCTCATTAATGTTTTCTTCGTTCAGAAATATGTAAATGAGAAAACAGTGGTTTATATTAAAGCCAGGAAAATTTAAGTTGGCTATAAATAAATGAAGAAGCTCTTACAAAACAGAGAAACGAGTGTAAAACCCTCATAGTAAGAAAGCAAATGCATTGATGAGGTGTTATTGAGAATGTCATTTTTTTTTAATGACTGCCAAATTCACTTAGATATATGTGATCGTCTATTATGTGCCAGACCTTTTTTGGGACTTTGGAAATAATATGAAGAATTATCTTTGCTCCTAAGGAGATGTGAAAGTTTTTAGCAGAGTCACAAGCATATAGAAAATTGACACACTTGCATACACAAAATTTTAACCTGAAACTGAATATCTGAATATTTGTCTCCATCAGCATGAGCCCATGGCAATACTTAGTAATTGTGAAGAAAGTCAGTAAAATAAGAGGGGCATTTTTAACATCTTAATTTGAAAGCACACCGGGGGATTCGAGTGCCTCTCAACATTATGTTTTTGAAAACTGGCTGCTGATTTACAGGGCTTAGACAGGGCTGGTGCTGCAGTTTCTGTGTGGGGTTGGGACCCAGTGACAGAGAACTGATACCTAGCTACCAACTATCCAACTTTCCAGCTGTAAGACACATGTGCACAGACACACTCATAGCTGCGGTGAATGTCACCGTTGAAAGTGTAGCATTAACAAGTGGATTATTCATAAAAAAAATCTGTTTTCAAAAGTTCCCAGTCCTTCCCCGCTATGTTTCTGGGCTTGTGCAGGATCTTTGTCTCTGGTATAGACATCCAGTTACCTGAAAATAAGGAATTCAGCAAAATGACTTTTTGAAGACCCTTTTCATTCTCCGATTTTAGAATTTAAAATTCATTTTTTAATCCAGTACCATTATATTTTTAAATTGTGTAACACATTGTGACTGTGAATTAAAAAAAGAGATTAGAAAAAGGTTTCTGGCTTACCAATAATGATTCACTATAAATAGGAGAGATAGACGTGTACGTAATTAAATGCAATCTAATGTGGAAGAAATTAAGATTTGAGAAGCGATTATGCATTTGGTGGAGGTATAAAAGATAATGACCCTGAAGGATGCCTTTCCAAAAAGAAGTATTTGGGACACCATTGTATAGACCAAATTTCTATGCTACCAGAACTGTCAGTTTTGTACTTAGGTTCTAGGTGGAACCTATAAATAGTTCAATTATTTACTGGTTACTTGGGATAGAACATTTCTTCAGAAGAGAAAACTGACTGAATTATCTGATTCAGTTCAGTCCTGTAATCTGGATTTCTTCCAGAAGTAGAGTTAGATGACATCTTTGCAGACATGCTTATTCTTGCTGCTTTGTTTCCTATTTACCTTTTCCAAGCTGAAAATATATTCAATTAAGTTATGTTACACCATCAAGTCATTGGCAGTTAGGTCTCAGATGGTGTGTAGTTTGTTTTAACAACAAGTATTTGAGGCCAGACCATTATACCAGCACAGACATGCTTCTCATTAGCTCATCTGTTTTAAAGGGAAACACACTGAGCTAACTGAATTTCCACTCACTGAAATTTGCAGCAAGATCAGCCTGAAAATGACCTCAAGGGGACCTTGCCTCAGATTTTATTAAAGTTCATCAACTACATATTATACAGATAAATAAAAATAGAGTACCAATCATAAAAGAATGAGTCATGTTTATTACCTTAAAGAGTAATTGTATAAGACTCAAAAAATGAAGCATCGCTAAAACTTAATAAAGTTGAAGAAAGCGACTTCCTCTGTCAAGTACAGCAAAAATAGATTTTTGGGAGATGCCACATTATATCTATTAGTTGAGCTATTGTCATATAAAATTTCGCTGATGATTTTAAGGAAATGAGAATCAAAATCAAATCCAAAATAATGATCATGCTTACAGAACTTTTTATCCTTTGTTCCTAAAAACCAGCTGGCATACATTAATTATCTTGCAGAAAATGCATAAGTACTTATGGACAACGACGTTCAAGTAACGGAAAAAAGAAAAAGAAAAAAAAAAAACAAAGAACAAACGTCTTCATGTTTGAGGCAGAATTCTGTCTTCTACTTAAAAAGAATTCACATGTAAAAGTCCTAACCCCCGGTGTCTCAGAATGTAACTGTATTTGGAGATAGCGTCTTTACAGAGCTGATTAAGTTAAAATAAAGTCATTAGTTGAAATAAGCCATATGACTGGCCCTAATCCAATAAGAAGAGGGAATCTGGACCCAGAGACATACCTAGGGAAGACATATGAAGACACAGGGAAAAGATAGTCTTCTGCAATACAAGAAACGAAGCCTGCAACATGTCCTTCCTCATAGCTCTCAGAAGAAACCCACCTGTCTGGTATCTTGATCTTGAACTTCTAGCCTACAGAACTGTGAGACAATAAATTTCTGTTGTTTAAACCATCCAATCTGTGCTGTTTTGTTACAGCAGACCTAGCAAATGAATACAATAAAAATACCTGAAAATTAGCTGTCCACCTGCCAATCAATCCCTTGCTCCGTTTCGAAGACAGGTTTAGGCCCTGCTAATGTTTGTTTGGCCAGAGGAAAGAGAAAAAATAGAAGCCTACATATATCGCTTAAGAAAAATACGAATTAATTGGTCAAATAATTCTCTCATATAGCATGAATGAAAGATTGTTGCA
>NW_011889409.1:66389-68622 GCF_000151845.1 Pteropus vampyrus
TTGAGGCAGAATTCTGTCTTCTACTTAAAAAGAATTCACATGTAAAAGTCCTAACCCCCGGTGTCTCAGAATGTAACTGTATTTGGAGATAGCGTCTTTACAGAGCTGATTAAGTTAAAATAAAGTCATTAGTTGAAATAAGCCATATGACTGGCCCTAATCCAATAAGAAGAGGGAATCTGGACACAGAGACATACCTAGGGAAGACATATGAAGACACAGGGAAAAGATAGTCTTCTGCAATACAAGAAACGAAGCCTGCAACATGTCCTTCCTCATAGCTCTCAGAAGAAACCCACCTGTCTGGTATCTTGATCTTGAACTTCTAGCCTACAGAACTGTGAGACAATAAATTTCTGTTGTTTAAACCATCCAATCTGTGCTATTTTGTTACAGCAGACCTAGCAAATGAATACAATAAAAATACCTGAAAATTAGCTGTCCACCTGCCAATCAATCCCTTGCTCCGTTTCGAAGACAGGTTTAGGCCCTGCTAATGTTTGTTTGGCCAGAGGAAAGAGAAAAAATAGAAGCCTACATATATCGCTTAAGAAAAATACGAATTAATTGGTCAAATAATTCTCTCATATAGCATGAATGAAAGATTGTTGCATAAAAAGTATTTTTCCCAGTAATTTAAATATTTAACAATTATAAATCAAGTTAAAAGACTGTATAAAAACAAGGGTTTTATCCTTTTGCATTTACATAGTCTCATAATGACAATAATTTAAAACTATGTTTCAGCTATAATTTTAATATAATTGAAAGTAGCCAGAATGTCAGACAAATGAATTTAATTACTCCTGTGCAGATATAGATATTTCGTTGATGAGCTGGCAAAGTTTTAGGTAATAAAATAAAGACACATAATATGTAAATATTATATATGTATTACATCAGATTTATTTTTGTCTTTCAGTGCAACTATAACTATAATCACGTTTTTTTTCTAGTTTATGTTCTATTTTAATTAATTTTAAAGTGCACGCAATTTGAATGTATCTTCATCACAATATGAAGTGTAATTATTTTCAAAGTCTACATAATTTGACCCTTTTCACCACTATCTACCTCCCTGCTCCCACCTACCCTCTGGTATACACTAGTCTACTGTCCATGTCCATGAGTCTTTGCTTGTTTGTCATGTTTGTTTGTTGTTTTTAGGTTTACATCCCACATATAAGTGATATCATGTGATTTTCAACTTTTACTGTCTGGCTTATTTTGCTTAGCATGATTATCTCGCGGTCCATCAATGTTGTCGCAAATGGCAGGATTTCATCTCTTCTTATAGCTGAGTAATATTCCATTGTATGTATGTACCACAGCTTCTTTATTCAGTCATCTATTATAGGGCACTTTGGTTGCTTCCATGTCCTGGCCACTGTGAATAATGCTGCTATGAACATCGATGTGCAAATATCTTTTGGATATATGTTTTCAAGTCTTTGCGGTAAATAAATACCCAGTTGAGGGATTGCTGGATCATATGGTAGATCAATTCTTAGTTTTTTGAGGGACCTCTATACTGTTTTCCATAGTGGCTATACTAATTTGCAGTCCCACCAGCAGTGTATGAGGGTTCCTTTTTCTCCACATCCTCTCCAACACTTGTTATTACTTGTCCTGTTGATAACAGCCATTCTAACATGTGTGAGATGGTATCCCATTGTGGTTTTGATTTACATTTCCGTAATAGCTAGCAATGTTAATCATCCTTTCATATGTTTGTTGGCCATTTGTATGTCTTCTTTAGAGAAATGAGTTCAGGTCCTTTGTCCATTTTTTAATTGGCTATTTTTTGTTGTTGTTGCTGTTATTGAGTTGTATGAGTTCTTAGTATATTTTGGATATTAGGCCTTTATCGGAGGCGTTGCTTGCAAATATGGTTGTTTCTTTAGATTGTTGACAGCTTCTTATGCTGTGCAGAAGCTTTTTAGTTTGATGTAGTCCCGTTCATTTATTTTTGCTTTTACTTCTCTTGCATTTGAGGTCAATTCATAAAATCGTCTTTAAGCCCAAGGTCTATGAGTCTAGTTCCTATGTTTTCTTCTATGTAATTTATTGTTTCAGGTCTTATATTCTGATCCTTAATCCATTTTGAGTTAATTTTGGTGTGTAGGGATAGACAATAGTCTAGTTTCATTCTTTTGCTGGTGGCTTTCCATTTTTCCAGCACCATTTATTGAAGAGGCTTTCCTTTCTTCATTGTATGTTTTGGCTCCTTTCT
>NW_011889409.1:68672-73427 GCF_000151845.1 Pteropus vampyrus
GATAGACAATAGTCTAGTTTCATTCTTTTGCTGGTGGCTTTCCATTTTTCCAGCACCATTTATTGAAGAGGCTTTCCTTTCTTCATTGTATGTTTTGGCTCCTTTCTCGAAAATTATTTGCCCATATAAACAGGGTTTCACTTCTGGACTCTCAATTCTGTTCCACTGGTCTGTGCATCTGTGTTTCTGCCAAAACCATGCTGATTTGGTTATTGTCACTTTGTAGTATAATTTGAAGTTGGGCAGAGTGATACCTCCAGCTTTGTTCTTTTTCTCAGGATGGCTTTGGTGATTCGGGGTCTTTTGTGCTTCCATACAAATTTGATGATTTTTTTGTTCTATTTCTTTAAAAAATGCAAATGGGATTGTGATGGCGATTGCATTAAATCTGTATAATGCCTTAGGCAATAAGGTCATTTTAACTTTGTTGATTCTTCCAATTCAAGAACATGGAATATCTTTCCATTCCTTTATGTCTTCTTCAATTTCTTTTAATAGATTCTTGTAGTTTTCAATATATAGGTCCTTCACATGTTTGTTAGGTTTATTCCTAGGTATTTTATTCTTTTTGTTGCAATTGCAAAAGGAATTTTCTTTTCCATTTCTTTTTCTGACAATTCATTATTAGAGTGTAGGAACATTATGGATTTTTGAACATTGATTTTGTATCCTGAAACTTTACTGTATTTGCTTATTATTTCTAGTAATGTTCTTGTGGAGTCTTTAGGGTTTTCTATATAAAGAATCATGTCATCCACAAATAGTGTCAGTCTGGCTTCTTCAGTTCCTATTTGGATGCCTTTTATATCTTTCTCTTATCTGATTCCACTCACTAGGACCTCCAAGGTTATACTGAATAACAGTGGTGATAGTGGACAGCCTTGTCTTGTTCCTGATCTTAGAAGAAAAGTTTTCAGTTTTTTTACCATTAAGTATAATGTTGGCTGAGAGTTTGTCGTATATGGCCTTTATTATGTTAAGGTACTTTCCTTCTACACCTATTTTTTTTAAGTGTTTTGATCACAAATAGATGCTGTATTTTGTTAAAGGCTTTTTCTGCATCTGTTGATATGATCATATGATTCTTATTCTTTATTTTGCTTATGTGGTATATCACATTTGTTGATTTGCATACGTTAAACCATCCCTGCACCCCTGGGATGAAGTCCACTTGATCATGGTGTATAATCTTTTTAATATGTTGTTGTAGTCAGTTCACTAGTATCTTATTTAGGTTTTTTGCATCTGTGTTCATGAGAGATATTGGTCTGTAGTTTTCTTTTTTAAATAAACATATTTTAGCCTGTGTGTTCGTGGTACATGGGGCCATATTTTTCTGTTTGTTATATGTGAGGCCCTCTAAAGAGTGAGGAACAGGGTAGGGACCCACCACTCTTGCCCATGTCTGACAGTATTTTGTAGGTTGAATAGTGACCTCCCCCAAAATTCATGTCCACCCAGAACCTCAAAATAGACATTGTTTGGATGTAGGGTATTTGCAGATATAATTAGTTAAGGATCCTGAGAAAAAATCATCCTAGATTTAGAGTGGGCTCTAAATTTGTGATTGGTGTCCTTTTAAGAGTAGAGAACACAATACACATACACAGGAAGAAGGCCACATGAAGATTGGAATTATGTCGCTAAAAGCCAAGGGATACTTAGGCTACTAGAACCTTGAAGAGGCAAGAAGGGATTCTCCCCTAGAATCTTCAGAAGGAGCATGGCCCTACAGACACTTTGATTTCAGACTTTTAGCCTCCAGAACTGTGAGAGAATAAATTTCTGTTGTTTTCAAGCACTAGTTGTGGTACTGTGCTACCATAGTCCTAGGAAAACAGTATAGGGTGGTACTGGTTTTGATGGATCTCCTCTAGACATTGACTCTTGCCTTTCTATAACCAATATGAATAATCTAAGGAATGTTTTCTCTCAACATACTCTAGTAATTTTTATGTCAATATGATGGGTTCCTATTATGGATTCATTTGACTTAATCAAATCCAACTTTTAATAAAAGAAAAAAGGAAAAGGAAAATAATAATTTCAACAATGTTGGCAAATGATGGTGTTCATCGCTCAATCAGCATGTATCCCATTCAGAATGAACTTTAGACTTGAAATATGAATCTGTAGCTCTCTATTAGTCTAATTTTCCCATCTTTCTCATAGTATTAGTTTCTTCCTTTCTTTCTCTCTTTCTCTCTTGCCTGCCTGCCTGCCTGCCATGCATCTAGTCATCCATCATCTATCTATCTATCTATCTATCTATTTATCTATCTATCTATCTATCTGTCTGTCTCTAACATCTATCATCTATCTATCTTTCAACAGAACACTTAGCTACATTGTATTTAGTCACTACTATGTAATCCAGAAACAGAATATCATTACTAAGTAGTCCATAAACTGAATATTATGTTCTAGACCTACTCTGTGAACATTCAAACACTCATTTCCAAACTGACTAAAATGGTATAATCCAGAGACCCAGGACATTCTGGACTCTGCCACTGATGTTGGTCAAGTTGATGAACAGTTATTTTCATATTCTCACTGTATTGTGAGAATAAATGAACTAGATAGGTATGGTTTTCAAAAGTTTCTTTCTGTAAACTATTCTTGAGCTATAATGTTTACAGGGAAATATTGTGAGGAAAAAGGAAATACACTCATAAATGGTTGAAAAAGTTGCACCATGTAAAAACACTTTGTAAAATTGCCTTTTAACATGTAGCCTATATTTTAACTTCCTCTTTTTTCCTTCTTCTTCTTCTTCTTCTTTTTTTTTTTAGATAGAGGAGAGGGAATGCTCTTTGAAGAAATTTGTATGACAGATGACAGACTGGTGAAGGAGGTACCTGACATGAATTACAGCTCCTGAGCTCTTCTTTTGCTTCTTCATGGAGGTAAGCACACTTTGAGAAACATAAGTGCCAACAAGATAGAGGAGAAGGGACTTCTTCTTCACATTTATAGACAGAATCATCATTATCTTCAGTAGAGACCATTTAAAAAATATATTTTATATGCAAATAGTGTGTTATTAATCTCTGAAATGCTGAAATGTAAATAAAATTGAATTTTAAGATCATAGAATTTGAAATCCAAACACCCTAAGCTTGAATATGTTCCAAAGCTTACCGGATGCTCGATGTTGGGAAACCTATTAAATATCATGGGGTCTCAGTTTCATCATTTATAAAATGGGCAAAATAACTGTTGCTCATAGAATGCTCATAATTTCTATAAAGTGACTAGTAAAGGGCCTGATGTACAATAAGCACGGATCAAGTAGAACTTACTATTCTTTACTCTATTTTGTAGAAATTTGTATGTAGATAAACTATATTTATGTATTATATATTTGTATAAAATACATTATTTTAATTAAAATTTTAAAAATTAGAATTCTAAAAATGAGCACTATTCATCAGTAACAGGTATATTTTGAAATGTTCCTCTGCCTGGAATGATTTCGGTTGGTCGGTGCTGGTGATCGCCGCTTCTGCTTTTGGACAATTTTGTTACATTTAACAATATCTTGGAGACACAAAGGAAAATCTGTCAGTGTTACTCCCTGTCACTAGAACTTCCTCTTTTCTCTCTTTCAAATGCTTAAGATGTAAGTCTATGAAAAACATCAAAAAGAGACACTAGTGGGTGCCACTGCTGACTATGACACTCCATACTCTTTTACTTTAAAGCAGTAGATGTGAGTTCATCCACAATAGAGGGCATAATAACATGCTATCTTAGAGTGTCAAAGTAGAGTATTTTTTGCAGTAAGACCAATTAATATTGTAGGTACTAATCTATTTGGTGTTTATTTTTCATTGAAAATCACCACCACTTGCTATTGTCCCTCCCACGTTGTCCAGGACAGGACAAATTTTACAGGCTGTGTTTGGAGCTCAGATAGTTTCATGGTGCTCCCCCTGTAAGGAAAAGCACTGGAGACAACCACAGTGTTTAGAAGGCTTACAGCAAATTATTTTCCACTTAGTAGTCCTTATATTTAGGGTTCAGAAAACCAATTAATGCAGTTTACTGGTAAAGAAAAGGAATTAGATTGGATTAGGATACAAATTTAGTGTAATTTTCTCTCTTCTGCTGGTGGCGAGACAGATTGAAAAAAAAAAAAAAGCTTAAACTGTAGCTGCTGACTTACCTACAAGTCACCCACTTATTATATAAATTTTCTGTTTTTTTTTCTGAGTTCTTAATTTAATAATGATTTGGTGAATATTATGAGATGCTTAATACTCTATTGTTTTTAGTCAGAACCCAAATTAGGATCTGTTAATGTTTTTAGGATTTTTGTTTTCTCTTTTTAATTAAGTAGGCCCTATTCTGACAATTGTGTCTGCCAAAGAATTTTAAATGAATTTTTACCTCAATCTCTCCTTTATATTATCATGACTATGTTTCACAAAAAGTAAGAATCACTAAGAATATGAAAAATAAAAGCCAGATCATTTTATCTTTTTTTTTTTTTAGAGAACAAGTGACAAAAATAGTCATATTTTTTCACAACACTATTTGAGTGCTGTGAAATGGACTATGACCCATTCTGTATGTGGTGGACCTGAAATTCCAGCAGGTTCATTCCTGACTTCTGTTGCCCCTGAAAACACATGCAAACATGTCACAGAGGCAAAGCAGAGAGCAGAAAGCAGGATTAAGAGGACAGCTTTATTACTTGCCATGTCAATACCGTCTCCACTAGCCTAGGTACTCTTTCTCTTTTGTCAG
>NW_011889409.1:73662-75143 GCF_000151845.1 Pteropus vampyrus
TTCTAGGAAGTTTTCATCAAAGCATTGTTTTGTGACTTGACCTCCTTTATATACTTCATATATAGCACACTCTTCAGCTAATATAAAAATAAAGAAATTGAGCTATATAAACTTATTTTCTTGACTCCCTCTCCCACATCTAAACATTTGTTTTAAAATAATATCCCTGTGTCTTGGAGTATCTCCTTCTCTCCTCTTGTCACTTTTAACTTTGTGTTTCTCTAGTACCACATTGGCACACCACATATTACACATTTTTCAATGCATCATAATTACAGAAAGACTTGTGCCATATAACTTTATGCATGTTTTCCTTCAGTTAAAAATTCAGTGTGCTAACAACTCTGAGAATTTCTCATTTCCTTCATCAAATATAATGGGTTTTTTTTATTTTACACAGAAGGCTGCAGCATAAAGAAAGTAAGACTATTCTTAATGAATTATGAAACAGTTCTCTATGGTAACTAAAGATCCATATGATTCTTTCCTTTCTTATATAAGTTTTCTTATCTTGCATGTGAACACTTGGAAAAAATTATGCTAAACATATTTAGTATAAGTATGGTCTTTGGCTTTAGTTCTAAGAGCTGACATGAACTACAAAAATTTTTTTGCAAGAAGCCAATGTGATAAAGAGAATGATAGAGCCAAATATCGTTGAATGCTGGCAATATGGGGCACACCTGTGGGCTGGATGGATCGATCTTCCTGTGTTTTTCCATTTTATTTTTCAAAGTATGTGTACCTGCTTATTCTATTTTATTACTAATTAGGGAATGTTAGTAAGCTAATGTTTGGCAAAGGTGAGTACATGTCCTTCAGTATAGTTTGGCTCTAAATGATTTTCTTATTAGATTCTCAGTGCACAGGGCCATGGAGTAGGCTGCTGAAAAAGTAAAGAAGAAGTGGCCAATAGTCTTAAGAAGCAGTCAAGGAGTATGTCAATCAGGATCTTTTTCAGTGGCTGCTATTAAAAGCCACTGAAATTATCATGAGCAAAAAAAGCTGGGTTATTGGTTCTTATAACCCAAAAGCAGTTCTCCAGTGTATGGAGTTGGCCTTAGGGATAATGGAAACATGGAAGCCATCACCTTTGAGAGTTTCTGCTTCTCTGTGTGAGTTGGATTTATTTTAATTGATGTGGATGGATTTTCTCCATGTGTGATAGGAACTTAAGGCTTACAGTTTTCCAGATCCATAATCTGAGAAGAAAGTAGTTATTTCTCTTCTAGTTCTAGTTAGTAAATTTTCTAGTGCTAGAAGTTTTATAAGCCAGTTACTCACACCTCCTATCTTCCTGAGTTCTAACTGAAAGAGCATATATAATAATAACTTTTAGGACAACTGGGATCAGTGCATAAAGTCAACCAGCCCAAAATAATAGATTGATTGTAGAATAGATTTACTCCTTCTTCAACTTTAAGTCTTTTTTTTATACTTTAAAATTTATTTTTTTATTTTTCTTAAGTTTATTGAGGTAA
>NW_011889409.1:76643-131638 GCF_000151845.1 Pteropus vampyrus
TCAATATTATTTTGAGCCATACATCCTCTATGGTAAGGAGAAAAGGGTAAAGTCAATTTGAAAATTTTGACCGAAGCATCAAGATATGGTTGATATCAAAATGAGTGCGAGACAGACCATACACAAAATAATCAAATAAAAACTATCGAGAACTGTTTTCATAATTTTTAATCCCCTCAAATGCTTTTTCATAATTTTTAATCCCCTCAAATGCTTTAAGAATACAAAAGTCTAGAGACAGTAGAAAGGAGAGGAGGATTTGCAAGATTTCTTGGGGGAGAGCTGTTGCCTTGTTGTGAATCTGTACCTCTTGCCCCAAGGTGGGATGGATAAGAACCTTAATGTTTGAGCCCTGAACTTGTGGAGTATTTGTACTGCCAGCCTCCTGGTGAACTGTGTTGGTGTAAGGATAGGTTGAGAGGGAAAGTTGCTGCTATTTTTGGAATTAATGGTGGTCCTCTAAGCTGGCTGTTTAAAAGTACATGAAATCCAGGGAACAGATACCCATCCATGATAAAAATTTTTGTCTAGAGTTTTTCTGTTAGAGGGTTGAAAGGCTACAAAAATGAGAGTTTGTATAGGATGGGCATTGGAAAACCCAGAAGCACAGGGAAAATGGGGATATCTTGTTGAAGACCTGCCCCCATATCATCAGAATTATAGCCGGACCAGTGGTAGCCTGTAATCCTGTTCACCCATAATTAGTACCTTTCCCTGTAGGAGAATTATAAATTCCTGCCCTGATGAACTCAGGGTGGCCAAGAGAAGTAATAAGAAGTGTTGTATGTCTCTTACAGGCAACTGTTGTAAGAGCCAGCACTTGTTCCCTGTGTTCTTTTTTCTGCTGCCTTGATCTTAGAAGAATATGTTATGATGCACAACCGTCATTAACCTAAATCTCTGAAGGACTACAGTAAGTAGAGCCTGTTTGCCCACCCATCTTTGAGAGGCACGGTGAGTGAGCAGAAAATAAACTTGGTTGTCTTGAGGCAATGATTTTGAGGGGTCATTTATTACAGAGATAGGGTGAATTAGCATAATCAATTCTATCCTGACATAAGGGACCTAGTGTGGGAGCCTCCAAAGTGCTTCTTGGAGGATAACCCTGAGACACAGCTTTAAACATCTACCAGTCCCAGAGAGTGAGGTTAGATAAAGCCAAGTAAGAATTCTCCTCTTCTATTTCTTCATCACTCACTCTGCCCCCATCCTGGAATCTTTGGCAAGAGAGAGATAGATGATTGGTATTTAATGATGTTAATATCTTGGATTATTATCTGAGACTGGATAGTCTAACAACTGAATTGAGATTGTGTTGGCAATTTAATGTTATCATAGGGCTATTTATTGCCTGAAAGTGACCAGAAAAGATATGACACTGCCAGAGTATTGATCTAGCACTGAGACAAAATCTTTTCCCTATTCACCCCACCACCACTAATTAAAAAAGTAAATTAAACAAATCAAAACAAAATAAAACAACCCCAAACTTCCCTCCACAGAAGAGTTATAGGAGAGTGGGAAACCATAAAAAAATAAGAATATACTTATTTAACATACCAGCTACATAAATAAAGTATATTTTGAAATGCAAATGAATAGATGACACTTATATCTTGCATTGGTACATAAGAATAAAATCAGACATTAAAATTTAAACATTATTATGGTGGTTTGTTTTTGTTATTGTGTATATCATGTAGTAGAAAGAAGCTGAAATACAGAAATTCGTGGCGAGAAGAGTCAACTCAATTTTAAGTATAATACTGAGAATCTGACACCCTTTTGTAATCTTGTCTGTACTAATATACCTTCTAATTTTGGGCAATTCACTTAATTTTCTATATTCCAGTTTCCTCATCTATGAAATGAGGGTTTCAATTGCCTCCTTAGGTTTTTGTGAGGAATATTTAATTAATACTTTCAAGAGTCTTGAAAATATAAAGTGCTCCATAAATATTAAATGGTACTAGGTACATATGTTCTCTATGAAAATTATAGGATTGTTAAAATTTGGAAAACTTAGATCTAATTCTTAATTCCTCCAAAATAGCAATGACCGTACTCCAAATAGGGAATCCCAGAATATTTTTAAAAAATATACCTTAAAAGATGAAACTTTGGTTTTACACCCAGATAGGTGATTTCTGAGACATTTAGTCAATTCAAAATAAAACCATGCTATGCATATTTATAAGAATATTGATTTAAATTTAAAAGTGCTTACATATTTATTAGTTTAATTGAATCACAGAATTGTAGATTAGGAAGAAATCTTAGCTAACATCTAGTGTAGTTTCATTCTCCCTTTTTTTCCAAATTTATAATCTAAGATCTGAGAGACTCAATAACTTTTTTAGTCATCATACAGTGAATACATCTGATAACTCTCACAAGTCTTCTAAGTTAAGTAAGGAATTTTATTTATTTTCATATTCTAAATAATTTTCCTGATTCAAAATATTTTGGATGTTTTAGAGAAAGGTCTCAATTTTGGATTAAGAAACAGAGATAGGGTGAATTGGCTTGCATGTAGGATTATGGACAGAATTGGCAAGAGGAAGCCTAGGCTCTCAGACTCTTAATTCCGGTGTTCTTTCCACTCCATGTAGCTACAATTAATCCTTTTTGTCATATTAGGCTCCCAAATTATGACTAAACTGCAGTTTAGGTTTGTATCAGATATCTCGGGGCTGGTAGAGTTTGACAGGAAAAACAAATGACTGGCTTTGTCTGACTTGGCACTAGAAGAGTAAGATCCCTCAACTGCTGGGGAATGACTTTCTGTTTTTAATGAGAGAGAGAGGGAGAGGCAGAGAGAGAGAAAGGGAGAGGGAAAATTGGAGTGTAGTAGCCTGATTTAAAGAGTATGGGGTATGTAGGCAAAGGACTTCGGATGCCTTGAAATAGTGCTTAAAGTTTCTGGCTTCATTCTCTTTGAATCTGTGTTTGAGACCTAAATGGAAAGGAATTAAGAGAAACCAACCACAGCAGCGACAATGATAACTAGGTCACAATTTCTCTGTGAAGACAAGAGGACAGTTTCATAGAGGCTAAATCTGTTGTGTAAAGTGTATTTCTTTCTGCTCTCTGAGATGCAGATTACTGGAAAGGAAAGTTGATTGGCCAGAGTGGAAAAGAGAAAAGCATTTTGCTGAGATATGTGAATTACCCAGGTGTAACAGTGATTCGCCGATATTCCACGCTGTACTGGTACTAAGCATGGATTGGCAGGCATCAGACACTATATATCACAGATGGAATCCATAGCAACTGGGAAGTGAGATCATGTGGGGAGATAGGGGATGGGAGTTTGTGGAATCCAATATTGACCACCCCACTTGCTTACTTCCACTTTGATGCAAAGGGAGAGGTCTTGAAGGACTTTAGTTCTAATGATTTAGTTGTTGGAAGGAACCCACAGGTTCACAGTTTCTCAGAGTTCATACAGCCATGGAGTACTGAAAGCCTATTATACCTCTAGGGAAGCTGTTGTAGATAGTATATTGATGCTAAAAATGGTGATAAAAATGATTTTTATTCTCATTTAACAGCAGACATTTAATTTAACCTAAAAATCATTAAAAGAAAAAAAGCCCTAACCATTGCCATAGCATATTGTGAGATAGACTGAAGATGAATTCTGGGGCAGACTGCATCAATTAGTCTTACTCCTTGCTAACCTTTCCAACAGCTATTTTTTTAGTTCTCAAGCCATTCATACCCTCCTGGGTGAGGCCTCTTGAGGTGGATAGTCTATACTTGCAGGTAGTAGACTAGGGTAAGAAATTAATGTTAAAGACTGCAACATAGAAAGTTGAACTAGTTAATATTAAGAATGTACTGCTAGTGAAATAGCACAATAGTCCAATCCTGAAGGAAGTAGGTGGTATAGGCTCACTAATTTTATTTGTTCAAGGCACTTCCAAATATTTGAGTTTTTTTTTTCTTCTATAAATGAAAGTCAGAAAGAAAATATTCTCACTTGTAAGTTTATAAGTATGCTTTCTTACTATTGCACTCCCCACTTCTGGCTGCCTCTTTGACCCATTTGTCTTCCAAAAACATGTTTAAGGCCATAATTAGGGTAATAAATGTGAAGAGTAAATATTATTCCATTAAGAAACATTTTTTATTATAACTCTTATGTACCACTGCACTATCTGTATACTATGATCATTATTATTAAGTGATCAATTAGTGATAAATTACTTTAAATTAATTATATTTTTGTTATTTTAATTTTGTAATTTTTTATATCACGTAGATATATTTTCACATATGCATGTTAACAGTAATGTATAGACTCACACAACTGGTACTCTAACTCTAGATATCAATAACTTTGTGCACAGTTTTAAAAATCTCTGTCTTTATCTGCAGAAGCCACACTGCGAAAACAAATATATTCACAGGGGTTCTATAACCCATTAAAGCCCTACAAGACCATCAAAAACTAATGTGTGCTGCAGTAGCCTGGAGGTATTATAGGATTGTTTAAATTAAACTGTTTCTTAGTACTTGGCGGGGAAATAACACAAATCTAAATCAGATGGGTCATTGTGTATTTTAATGAAAAGCTTTTTTTTAATGTAAAAATAATTCTAGGAAAATATCTTGAATACTAATATAATCAACAATGTACAAAGATCCCCCCAAAATCTTATGTTCTATGCTTTGCTCACCAGCCAAAGAACAGGTACCTAACATATTAGACACTTTATGGCTAATACTATGAGATATGGTTTGACTTGCATTTTTAGCTGAATCCATGCCAATACACAGTGCTTTTAATTGTCTTTTATCCTGCATGCATCTCAGTTGTAAATAATTTCACCACACCTGCATTCAAATACTTCCAGACCTGACCCAATCCAACTTCCTAAGAGACCTCCAAGCTCAAAAATGTGTCTCTTGCCGGCTGCCCCAGTACGTGAAATTTCTATTATTAAACTCATTTCTTTAAGCTGATTTTTTAAAAAGAAAAATGTGAATATATTATTTGGAAACAGTTAAAAATCAATGTGTTAAATTCATTAGCAATCTGGGGTTATTCCATGGTGTGGGCATCCCCCACTTATATCCCCCCCAGATTCATGTGACCCTTCCTAAGTAGCAACTCTGCTTCTGGTCTTGCTGCCTCTGACTGCTCAGCGGAGTGGTTGTTACTACACAAAGTGTAAGAGATGTGCACATCTTGACAGGAGGAAGGAGAGCAGGTAAGGAAGTTTTAGACCACAGATACTAGCTTAGAGAAGGCAAGCGCAAGCTGGATACTATAGAGTGAAACCCCCTGTGAACAGCATGACAATGTCAAGTGCCTGAAAAAGAAGATCCAGTGGATTGGGCAGGGAGAGGAATATGCCAAAGACAGACTGACCTACTTTGTAGTTTTGAGCTTTCTTTCAGTAGACTCTAGAGATATAACAGTACCAGGTGAAGGAAGGAGACAGGGGATCTAAATTATTTATGGATGTGATAAGATTTGAAGGGTTTAAAGCAGGCAGTAGAGATGAGTGAGGGTAGACTAAAGGAAAGGGTATGAGCACAATAGGGGGTCTTCATAGGTTTTAGGGGGAAGCAGTGAATCAGTGGCACAGGAGTGGATTGGATTTAGACACCCTGCTCTCGTGGATAAGTGCATATTTTCTTTTTACATGGCTGGGTTAAATTACTTCCCCTAGGTCATCCAATTAATCACTTCAAGAGCAAAGAATAGAATTCAGCTCTCAAGGTTTTCACTTCACATCTGGAACCAGCAAACTGGGCTTCTCCTTCCTGAAACACCCTCTTCATTTAAAAAAAAAAAAATCTTGCAAATCAATGAAGTTCTGAGCTCTTTTGCAGAGAATTTGTGAAACCCTCTTACTATTAGCGTGATATAAAGCTAGAGTAGTGTTAATTTGTAAAAACACTATAAATTGCTTTCTGGTTTATCTTTGATTCAAGAATTTAAAATATCAAAATTAGTTTGATTCCTCCCCTCTCCCTTCCGAGGTTTTAAACCATTATTCTGGGGAGCTAAAAAAAAAATGAGTTACAGATCTGAGAAAGCAGTGTGCACAGAGCTTAACTGTTGCATGACTGATTGTGTGATATATTGCTCTTTTCACTAATAACCACAAAGCAGGTAGAGGCATGGCAGACTAATTTGGTTTATATGTCCAGCTGTAAGGCTAGACACTGCATCATTCTTTTCAGAAATCAGTGACTTTAGGCATGTGGAACTCGTAGTCATGACAACAATAAACCAGCTTTGAGTCTGAGTTTCTGCTCAGAAACTGCCTTGTCTCCATTACTTCCTGCTCATGACCTGACTTTTCTTATTCTCTGGGGCTGGGGGCTGGGGATTTATGAAAGATCTATTGAACAGAGCTCCAGTATATGTTTAATGCTTAAAATGTCTGGCTTGAAAGTTTTGCTTGCACAGATGGCTAAAGGCTGGAAGGAGGATAGATCAATCATTATTATAGCTAATGACACGGTTATAAGGGCATACACAAAGGTGAGCTGGTTTGGAAAATGGGAAAAGGCAATGTGAAAGAGTGACTTGGAAGCATTTCTTTGAATAACATAAAAATAGCTATCACAAATAAAATGTTTTAAACACGTGAGGAAATTAAACTGTGATTCTGAGAGGACCCGTCCAGAGAATACAATGAAGAGTAATAAAAAAAAAATAAGAACCAAAAGTGGGGGGCGGGTTGGAAGGTTCCAAAAATCTGAAGAAACAATGAACAATAAGATGCTCATGGCAGAATCTAAAAGTAGTCATTTTTGTGTCCCGTGTGTTCCATGGATTTAATAGTGACTACTTTAAGAGACAGCATAGCCCAGTGACATGAGTATATACCATTGGGTTCAATGGACTCCGCGACATACTAGCTGCAATATTAGAAAGTTGTCTATGCATTCTAGATATTCAGCTTTAAAGAGAAATTACACAGTTTGCACTGTTGGATTGGTGAGACATGAAATGGAATAATGAAGGGAAAGGACATATTCAGTGCCTGGGATAGTTAGACACTGAGGTAGCTGTCAGTGTTGATGCTATCAGTATTGTTGCTAGCAGGGTTTGTCCAGTAATCAAAATCTGTCCTTCGTGTGATTAAAATGGTTGAACTGTTCATTGTTACAGAGACATGACCATAGAGATTGGAATACTTTTTTTTTCTTTCTGGAGAAGTGTTTTCTGGCTTTGCTATTTTCTCAAAATCATCTAGACTTTAAGGAGAGTAGAGAATTACCGGCTAGAGGAGGGCAGGAAAGGTAGGGTATAAATTGCCAACATAAAAGATGATATGTCTGTAGATGATGATGCCTTTTTACTGTGCAGGTTTTTCTTTTCACAGGAAGTGAAAAATTCCAGCATCATTTTTTTTTTTCTATTCCTTTAGCACACTGACCTAGTTCTATATGATTACCTGTTTTAAGCTCCTATTTTCTAGCAAGTTGCTACCTCAAGCCAATGGGCAGAGAAATAAGACATAGATCAAATCCTAGAGAAAAGCCAAATGCTTCCTTTCTTTCCTGTGTTCTGAGAAATTGAATGATTTGCTTTCCCCAGAGATCTGCTTCATGATTTCATGATCATGTGGTTTAACTTCTCAGTAAATGAGATGCTGCCTAGAGGCCATGTTAGTCTCTATGACCTTGTAGAGTGTGGATCACCATGTAGAAATCTGACAAAGAACATTCATTTATTCAGTTATGATTTGAGAAACCGTGAACCACAAAGTAATTATGTATTTTTCCTTTTTATAAGAGTTTAATGGTGTTGCAAATAATTGAATTTCTCGTTGCGTTGTCCCCAGAGTGACAGTTACAATTTATAACGATGTAAGATTATTTTCTAAGATACACAATTAGATCACATTTTCAACTTACAAAGTTTGAGAGGAATACATTTTTTGTATGTTTCTCATTAGCATGAAAGAGTTAATATGTCTCCAGAAAAATCCCTTTCTCTAGTAATATTAATTTTTATATATTTTAGATTGATCAAAACAATGCATTGAGTAGTATGAGAGAAATTAAAACAGCAAATAAGATATTTGGAAGTATAAATATAGATTATATAATTACTTTTGCAGGATAGATGTGATTGAATGAATAAATTTTCTGAACATCTCAAGCATTATTAAAAAATATAATTACATCCTAATAAAGGACCATTACAATAACATTACTATAAAAACTAATGCTTTTTCATAAAAAATGGGTTTGTGTTGATAGTTTTTCACCATCTTTTAATTAGATTCAGATAAAAATGTAGCCAAAGTTTGGAAGGCTTTCCTGTTCTTTCACAAGAGAGCATAATTTCATAACTATTGGCCTGAATGTTTCTAAGCTTTGAAGGGGATTTTGAAAAACACAGGCCGTTTTTCTTCTAAGTTAGAATGTTTAGTCTATGCAAAAGATAAATCTTTTGAAGATTCAAAGTCTTTAAACATGTCCAGTGGAAACAATTGTCTTTTTAGGAGTTTCTTCTTAGAATATTTCTGTCTCTGCAATATTGGTATATTTTTTTATTGCTCATGAATGCTGCTGATAAAGGCGTGTCAAGTAAGGGAATTGAAACAGTGGAAAAATAAATCTATTCCTTAACATGTAACAGAAGGTTGATTCATCAAATGTGGATTAATGTTTATGATGTGCTTAACAGCAGAGAGCTCCAGTCTTTCTGGTAGATATAACGGAATAATAATAACAAAAGGCCAGATTCTTCCCTTTTGAATTCACTGTGGATTTGTCAGGCACCAGGGCAGAAGCAGAATCCAGAGGTACAAATACACACTTAGTGAAAGTAAACCTTTACTCCAGAGCTTGGATATTTACACATATGTATATACGTATGTATGTATGTGTATGTATGTGTGTATGTATGTATTTATCCATTTATCTATTTAACTATTTATTTATTTATTTATCTCTCCCTCTCTCTATCTATATTTATTTATTTATTGAGAGACCCAAGTCTTTTTACTAATAAGTATAAGAAATCAATTGATTTGATGCTTAAAATCCAAATTATTCAAATCAGCAGCCAATTTTTCTAACTTGGGCTGGAACTAAAAACATCATGTTATCTAGTTAGCAAAAAACTTTTTGCAAAGTTAAAGATGCTAATTGCAAATATTTATCATAATTTATTGCCAAGAATTGATATACGATAACTGGGCTGATTTATTTGTAGTTTATATAGATATGTGTTTTGATACCATTTTATGCTCATTCACCTTTTATCAAAGACTGATTATTCACACATTATTATTATTATACTATTATCATGCTCTGAAAACTTTCAAATGATTTTTTTTTGCTTTTTTGTTAAGTGTTTGTAAAGTGTTATCACTGTTAAATGTGAAATGGAGTGGTTTTTTTTTTCTTCTCACTGACCTTATTTTTTACATATTCTGATTATTCTTGAACCAGTAGCTTAAGGATAGATGCAAAAGTGATGAGAGTTTGATTTAGCTTTGGCTTTTATTATCAGATACCCACAAGGAAATAAAGCTTTGATCTACTTACTTGGAAAGTTAATCCCAGTGATTATGTGGAGATGTGTGCAGTGGTAGCTACAGGGATATACATCTTTAATCTTTTGGTGTTGAATACTTAATCCAGTTCAGATTCTTGGCAAGGAGATTTAAAGAAAGAAAGAAATAATTACACTCTTCATGGGCTTTGTTTTCTGGAATGAATATTTGGTAGCTCTGCTTGCTCTTTTACAGTTTAACAAGCATGCTTAGGAAAATAGATTTAGGCTTACTCAGAGTAATGTAAAAATTGATGATTTTTGTGGTCCTCAGTAGGTGAATTTAAAGTGTGTCTATTAAGTATGGGGCAGTTTGAGTGGGGTATTTATTATTCAGCTTATTTATCTCAGCAGAGTAAAGGGTGAATAGAGAATATGTTATTTCCAGTGGAATAATTTAAAAATTATTTTAGAACTTGAACCACTCTTATTAAAAAGTGCTCATCTTTTTTTTTATAAATAAAAACTTTATTTGCCAGGGTAGCCCATAAAATAGCCACTAAATTTAAATATAACACAACTTTATTAGAAAATATCCTTAAGCCAAATGCATTTAAAATTGCTACTCCATTTTATTGAGAAAACATAAGTTAGGTTAAAATATGTTTAAACCAATTTTATTAGTCTATTTGTTAAGATCTTATATATTATCTTTCAATTTATATTTCACAGTGTAATTTATAAACTACTCATCAAAAAGGAAAATAGAATATAATGAACATCTCATCAATCTTACATAAACATTTAGCATTCATGATGTTTTAATGTAGTAGACATACAAATTAGTACCTTTTACAGTTAACATTATTTATGATTCTTCACATTGTTCCATATTATGCATAAATATAATCTTATACCTGTATAATATGCCATCAAGTGTATTACCATCATTTACTCAACTATTCCTCCAGTTATCTTCATTATGAATAATATCAGAACTGATTTGTATTGAAATCTGAAGTGTTGTCAAAATAACGTCATTTTATTACTTGTACTAAATCTTCATTCTTGATTAAAAGAAAATATAAAGTATGTATACCTGTTAGAAATTAATTCTGATATCAGAACAAGGGTAAATAATATTTTGTGTAGATTTCATTCATTTGCAATCTAATAATTCAGCTTTAAATAAATTGATATGTAAAGCAAATATTTAAATGATGAGATTTTTCTCTTATAAGTAATTTTTGGTTATTGACATGTTAGCAGTTTGATAGTAATTCAAATTCAGCCATCTGTATTAAGTCATCACAAACAAAGGTAGTCTTTCTCTTTCATCCCTTCCTTAAGTAGTGTAGCCTTTGTTTTTTTTTTGTAATTGAGGCCTCCAAATTTTCTGACATTTTTTATTATCTTGTCAAAAGTGCATGTTCCAGATTAGGTAAAATTTAACCTTCAGAACTTGTCTTGGTAAAGTATAAAATGGCAACCGGGCAATAGTTGAATAAAAGTGTCTGTGTTATTTGTGGGGAGAGATATTTGATTTTACATTTTATCAAAATGTACTGTTTAGAATTCCTGAAACACTTCCTAAAAATATGTTATGATTCAAACAAAGTTTCACAGAATACCCAAAGGTTTTTTAGAGTGGGCACACAAAATTTAAGAATATACTTGAGCTTTTTGTAGACTCTTCCAAGAGAATTCAACTAAGTGTTTAAATTATACTAGTTCTGTTTTATGTTTGAAACGAATTGGTAGACTGTTCTGGCACTAGGTATACAAAGGATAAATTCTGTTTGTACCAATTCTACATATTCCTTATCTTACATATCTTTGCTTCCTGTGTTTTACGTATTCTGCTCGATGACAGTTTATAGAGGTGAGTGATCTTGGTACTTTCTCTATTTATTATTCAGGAATTTTTCTAAAACTAGAGAGAGTAAAATCCTCAAGCAGAATCTTTTATTTGGGATAAAACCTTCTCTTCTATTTCCTTTTTGAAGCTAACCTTAAAACTAGGTGATACCTGGCTGAAGCAAAATTGTTCCCTCTTTCTCTTGATGCATGCTCCCAGCTGTTGGTGCACAACGTGTGTGAAAAGCATGTGGCACTGGCAGGGGGGAAGAGGGAGCTGGTAGGGAATAAAGTCTTCATGTGTGAAGAAAAACAAGTTGCCAGGTAAAGGAAGATTAACCTCATTCCTAGACTGTGTGTTTCCTCCACCCAAAAGGAGAAAACAGTTCCTTGAACAGGTGAGTGTCAGTCTTTGCCACTGAACCTTCTGGAGTCACAATTTATAGTGGTTATTTGGGTATTTTTCTCCTTGTTGTACGGATATTGCAAAAATCTTTAGTGTACCTACATTTCTAGGTAAACACTACAAGATTTTACATCTGTGTCATTCAACATCAGTGTCTAAAGACCCAGGTGGGTCCTAGAATTGTTTGTCACTGATTCAGGATGAGATAAAGAGACCAGAAGGTAAATCAATCAAATTGCTAAGCACACTGTTTCGTTTATCCAATGTTATTTTAAATAGCAAGACTTCCTTGATTATCCCTGGAGTGTTGGTAATAAACAGTTCAAAAGCTACTTTGAGTAGCAATTATTTAGATCTTTCTTTCAGTCCTCATATTAATGTTAAACATGCAGAAACATATAAGTATTAATGTAAAAAATGAATGTTTGCTGATATAATTGGATAGTAGCAGGGGAGGAGGAAAGGGTCAGAGAACCTGGGCCTTGGTTTAGGTCGTGCCACTTTGCAAAATGACCTGGAATTGTTCTAGATGAAATATTCCGATGAAATGTAACAAATGTAAAAGAACTGAGTGCACTAAAGCATTCTTATATCTAGACCCATGTTGTTAGCATATGACAACTGACTATTGATTAAATGAAAGGACAAGTGATAAACATGTTAGTTTTAAATTTTAATTTGGACACCCCCACAACTCTCATCCTTTGACTATTTCCCATCTTTAACACACACTTTGGTGTCAGAAAAAGTCTCCTTCTATGGCCATAGTGTGTCTTCATTGCTTATAATAATGTTCAGGAATTCAACCTGCAGGTTAAGAAATATGCTTTAGCCAAAACCCTCATTTATTTCCATGTCACCTTTATAAGGAACCATGGCAACATCCATTTTCTCTTTTGTACAGTCACAAGACCTAGCAACATTTGATCTATAGGAGAATACAGTGAGTTGTCAACTTTTTCTGCACTTTTATATATGATTAAAATTTATTCATTCTACTCATAACAAAAACATTATAAATAAGTATTGCAGGTATTTTAGTGATATGGTCCAATCTCTTTTCTATAAAAAGATCAAACCAAATGCAAAATATGAAAAAATTAAGGAAAGATATTTTCTTAGATATGGGAATGGCATTAAAAGTGAATTGTTTTGGATAAAGCTTATAAAATTACCAAAAAAGTAACATGTTACTTTTCTCCTAATTAAACACGCATATCATTCAATAAGCTGGTTATCTCACATCATTCCTATTTACAGGGAACGGGGGAATTTTTCAGGGTGTGTGTGTGTGTGTGTGTGTGTGTGTGTGTGTGTGTGTGTGTGTGTGTGTGTTGCTATTATTGTTCTTCTATCCCTTCGAGTAATCTGTCACCATCTTCTGGGTTTGGTTTCTCTCTTTCACATTTAGTCTCAGATGCTTCCACAATATTATAGTACCTAATAATTTCCCACCTCCTTTTCACCCTCCTCCTCTACATAGAACATCCTATAAGACAAAGTAGACCACACTCCTGAATCACTTCTCTTGCACCACATCCCTTTCCTTTGCTCTTATCTTTCCATTTAGAGCCTTTTGTCTAAATTGCCCAATTACTCTTTTTTTCAATTCACATTTGAAGTTAATAAGCTGTTATCAGTCACTGCTATATTTGGATAGGATAGGTTCTCAAATAAATATTTGTTGAATTGAATTATTGAAATACAATCTGCCAGGAGGTAGGCCAGTTGCTTCTTTATTTAAATCTACCTTTTAACACTTCAATTGGATGTGATTGCTATCTCCTTTAAACTCACATAGCCCTCTCTTTGAACTGGTCTTGTGACATTTATCACTTAGTATGTACAAATGCAGGCTTTGTTGTCAGACAGATGGTAGTTCAAACTCTGGCTCCTACCTAACTGTATAATCTTGTACAAGTTGTCGAATCTCTCAAGAACTCAGTTTTTGTTTGTTTGTTTGTTTGTTTGGTCAAATGAGGATGATCATGTCTACCCCATTAAGTTTATATGAAGATTACATGGCATAATACTTCACTTTTAGCAAGTGTTTAATTAAAATAAGAACTAAGACTAGTATAATACATTCCAGGCACTGTTTTAAATTCTTTACATTTATTGATTTATTTGTTCCTCACAATAACGCAATGGAACAGGTGCTATTCTCCCTGTTTTGCAGATGACAAAACTAAAATCAATTATCTTTTTAAGGACACACAACTGGCAAGATGTAAGAGTCAGTATCACCCCAATGTGTTTGGCTTCTGCATTAATCACTTTGCTGTGCAGCCTCTCGGTGCTTGTATGTTGTTCTCTCCTCCTTGTTGTTAAGAATAGTCATAAAACCTGAATTTTACTCCTAGATTATCAGCAGTTGTTCACTCATAATCAAGCCACTTAATTCTCTTTAGGACTTAATTGTGTATTCTTATCTATAAAAAAAGGAATTGTGAGGCAACCAACCTCTATCTGTCTTCCCAGCATCCTTTTCTTTGGAGAATTTCCCCTCCCCCAACCTATTCTAGAGGGACTCTCAGTCAACAGTGTCCCTACCGCAGGGCCTCCAGAGTTTTCCATGTCCTCAGACAGGATGATTGGTCCAGGTTTGAACATATAAACTAAGCAGGGTTAGAACATTTTTTTGTGTGTAAACTGTACAGAACCAGGAGAAAGCTAGAATTTTTAAATTTTCAAAATATGTAAGCCGAAATAATCATGAAGGCATAAAGCAGCCAGGGATCATCTCTCCCACTGGGTGGAGAGAATCTGTTTAAGATTAAATCCAGCATAAAGAAAGAAGAGCTGTGAAATTGGGTTTGGTGAGAACTAGAGAGAGAGAATATGAATGGCAAGAATGAGCATTATGGTAATTATTTTGGTACCTGACTCAGCTATATCTCAAGTCAGCATACCATTATACTTTTCAGTTTTGTGATTCGCTGAAATACCTGTTTTCCCTTCCTTATACTAGTTTCAGTTGACTTTTTGTCACTTACTAGAGGGGTAGTTCTTATTCACACATATTAAAAGGGATGATCTCCCTTCTAGCCATAATATTCTGTAACTATAAATTCCACTATGTCCTCACAGTCCTAAAAAATATATATTTTTTGAACAAAGCAGATACTAAATAAATATTTTTTAAAATTGAATTGTTCGATATGCAACCCAGGATAAAAATAGGTATACCTGGGATCAGGAGCATATATTTCAAATGGCTTTTGTAGGTTCCTGGTGATTGACCACGTTGATAGTGATCTAAAATAATTAAAGCCAGTCTTCTATTGGCTTAGAGAGTGTCCCTGAATCAGCTGACTTTTCCTGGACCTTATTTGGAAAGCCAGCTCCAACTAGTGGATGGATGCAAATAAAAGAGTGGCTTGCTTGGTGCAAGGATAAAACTGTTCCTGATATTTACAAGCAAACAAAAGATGGAATTGTTGAAAGATAAAGTAGGATGTAAAGGGAAGTTCTAACTATCACTCCTACTTAATAACATAGGGTCAGAAAACAAAAGGGCTCTTGAAAGAAAAGAACAAAATGGCAATCCCACTTGGGATGAGATCCATTCTATGTTAAATCCACTTACACCCCCTCACACCCACACCTACACACATAGCATAATTTCATATTTACAGAGCTGAAGAGATTCAGATGCAATATGTGAGCAACACATAAAGGTATTAAAAACTGCTTTTAGGGTGATAAATACTTATACATATATGCTTCTTTCTTCTTGCATCCATATGTATTTATATACTTAGGACCACATGGAGAGATCCCCTATACAATCATTCATACCTGAATCCTTTACAAAGAAAGGCTCTCTTAAATCTGTCTCTTGTGCCAGGAAGTATGCTAAATGCTTTGTGCATTATCTCATAATCCTCCCAACAGAGATTTGAGACAAATAACATCATCACTTCCATTTTATAGATGGGGAAATTGAGATTGAGAAAGTTTAAATAACTTGCCCAAAGTTTCACCCTTAGTAAATAGTGCAAATCTTTCTGGCTTTAAATGCTAACCTGTAATCACCATGCTATGCTACCCCTCCCAATCTAATTGGTGTTAATAATAAAAATACAGATATATTGCCTGCCCAACAAAACAGGGAGTAACTGGTTGAGCTGAGATAGTGTAATATTGTGCATTTGAGAGAGAAGGAGTAGGTATATGGTATGTGGTTAAAGAGTCAAGTTTTAAACATTTAGGGAGCTAATATTGGGAGAAAAATAAGACTGAGACACACAGTCCCTTCCCAAGGGATAAATCCTTTCCATTTACTGTGACTCCCATGTTAAACAAATTCTATGTGTAACGTAAACTCATAGTTCCATAGCTCAAACCTGCTTGGCTGCTAGAGTCCTTCTTAGGGCTCTGCTAGTCAGAAAGTGAGCAATACTGCCAGCAACAGCAAGGGAGTGCATGCTACAGCCTGCCAGATGTAGCTGCTGAAATCTAGCAGCAGATTTAGTATTTCCTGTAGAGGCTTTCTGAGAAGAAAAGTTCCCAGCTTGTTTGTATATGACGAGCTTATGTTTCCATGATGCCTTGAACCATGGCTTTTTAGGGGTCATTTCATTTCATAAACATTGTTCTGACTCTATAGGGAATCAGCTGCATTCACACAGTTGTGCTTATGGAAACAATAACATTTGATTTTTAAGTGGAAAATATATTGTTTATAATTAGCTTATAAAAGGGACTTTTCAGAGTCATGCAAAAGATTAGGGCAATGTTTGGTGCAATGTTCATCCATTTATTGAAGTGATGGGAACAAGGTAATGCTCGCTGATGAGATAAAGTTTTAAAAGCCTTGGAAATGTGGGAGGTCTTTATAAGAGTGGGGAAGGAACTCCATTTAACACAACACAGAGTATTAGCTGCTCACATCTGTCTGTAACTCAAGCAGAAATAGTGATGGAGTCTCTTAGAGCTAAGGATTGGTTCCCGATGGCCTCATTCCGAAGAGTTATATAAGCTTTGAGGAATAGCTTCAGTGTGATTGCACATGTGGTTCCTTTTTATGACGTCAGTTGAAGAGCTGATTCAACATTACTGAACCTTGGATTTTTGGCTCAATCATTTTTTTAAAGTTCAGAAGATATAATATTTCTTTATACCTAGCTTTAATGTATTTGTTACTTTAGCATTTTTAATGTATGGGGTCATGTGAAAAATACTTCACAATTTTACCTAGTGTTGATATACTGAGACATTATATATTTTTTATCAATGGCATTTACTGAAAGCTTTCTATATGTTAGACATAGGATATATTTTACTATTTGATATTTAATACATTTTATCTCTTTGCTTTGTTTATTGCTGTCTCCCTTTACTAGAGTGTAAGCCCCACAAGGGAGCGGAGTTTTATCTGTTTTACCTACTGCTCAATTCTAAGCACTATAATTGTGCCTAGCTCAGTTAGGTTTTCAATAAATGTGTTTCACATGACTGAACATGGACTATGCTAAGGGTTTTATAGGCATAGCTTTTTGAATCTTCATATCAACCCATCAAAGCATTAAACCATTAAAGCATGTTATGTTTCCATTTACATTTTACTGATGAGGAAAATGAGGCTTTGAGAATTTAAATAAATTTCTCAAGGCCATATAGCAGATAAATTGCAAAACCTGGGTCTGAGTATAAGACTGTGTCTAAACTTCATGTTCCTTACCTCTGGCTCATGCTTTCCCCCTGAGAAAATCTACATAAAGTCTGAGCCCATGTGACTAAAATATCTGGCCTTCTTCTGGATAAAGAAATTCCCAGTGGGTGGGTAGGGGGTTGTCATAGTTCCCAGAATTTTAGTTGTGCCTGTCATTAGACAAAGTCATACTTTCATTGTGTTCCTGGGATGTATCACTTTCTTTGCCACCTATCAAGCTGTCACAAGTCTGGGAGAGAGGCCACCAGTTTGGAGTTTCTCCCTTATGTACCTGATAGACAGCAAAGCACCTATGTGGAAGAAAGAACCAGACACATTGTGAAGCATTAAGAAACCATTCATAGCTCTGTCTTTGAATTTCTTCATCTGCCTGGGTATGTTTCATATTCTAGAAAATGCACATTTGTACAGAGCGTGTTTGTGGTTTGGTTTTAAAGGGGAATGAGAGAAGAAAAAGGATTGAAGAGAAAACAAGGTAAATAAAGACTATGAGTGCCTCCAACACCAGAGAGGAATAAAATTGTAAAAACAAACACTTACGCTGAACTATTCATAATAACTTATTCTCTGTCTAGAGCAGAAGAGAAGTTCACCATAACACTGGCAACACAAGGTTCAGGCAGTTCCTCCTAGCATCCTAGGGTCCTGGCCTTTCACCAGCCACTCGATGCTGTCATTCCAACCCACCCATTAGTGTGTCCTCTTGAACATTCTCCTCCACCTGTTGGCCTTTTGTTCATGGTTTTGCATCTCTTATAGCATAAATCTGAGAGATGATTCAGACACAAACAAGACATAATTTGTGGTTTACAATTTTAAATAATGACATATAGCCACTAACCACCATGCTTTTCCTATACAGAAGATATGTGCCTAGGATTCTGCCAAAAATTACTGAAGAAGCTTCAGCAATGAAGAATTGATGGCCACTACCCTAATATTCTCTTTGGAGGCCAAGACTTAACTTGAATATTATCCATCAACTTTTAGTCTATTCTATCTAAACTGACTAGTTAAATATTTTTTGTTGAGAGCAGTGATCTGAAAATGAGGTATGTGGTAAGCGGTGGGGAGGATGAAAAGAGTAGACATAGGTTACTTTTTCCTTTCAATTTATATTCCCAGAGATCCTTAACACTTTGGTGGCAGTGTATGGTACAGAAACTGAGACTGTTAGCACTAACTGCCCACTATACTTACCCAGGGAACTTTTAAAAAGTCCACATGCTCGGGCCCACCCCAAACCAATTTAGTCAGAATCTCTAGCAATGAGGTTTGGGCACTGAAATGTTTGTGGAAGCTCCCCAGGTGATTCTAACATGTGGCGAGGGCTGAGAGCCACTGGAGTGGAACAAGAACTTTCAGGCTTTAGAGGCTGATAGTCCTTTGTTTGAATTCCAGATATGCCACTTTTTGCCCTGGGTGACATTGGGAACATTTTTGAAGCTTTTCAAATTCATGTTCTTATCTTGTAAAATGGAGACAATTTGCCTTCATTTGCCAGAGGATCATTTTAAAGCTAAAATGAGAAAATGAGAAGATGAATGTGATATAGCTAGCACAGTGCCTAACATATAGTTGATATTTAATAAATTAGGGTCTTTATCACTATCATCATCATTATTAGGCTTGGAAAAGACCATCATTTCTGTAAGTAAACATTGCATAATACTAGAGCAGAGCAGGCACCCACTAGAGACCACTCCAGCCATCTGCTCTTTGTCAGATGGAATATTGTACTATGATTATTTCTACTGCTTTATCCAATCTATTTATGAACCCCTGAAAAGTGCTGCGAAGGTTAAAACTATCCTGATGGATTTCTAATAAAGGATAAAGAGTTCTCAGTGTTAAGACACTTCTTCCAACAACGAGATTTAGTTTATTCATTTTAACTTTGGTTCTACCATTCTTTTATTTGCATCCTTTCAATATGCTGAAAAATTTAAAGCATTTGTATGATTCTATTGTGGATTGCTCTTCATCTCTCTTTAGGAAAATCAAAAGCCAGTTTTGTACTCCCTTCAAAATAAATAAGAAGCCATATTGTGGTTTTGGTCTTTGATTAGCAACTGGCTCTTGAATCCATTGCTACAGATTCTACCCTCCTTTACGTAAATCAGGCATTTCATGAGCTACGGAATTGCAGAATGGATTAAACCCATCATTAAAATTGTTAAAAACATAGCGCACAAAGTACTGTTCACTGTGAATGAAACTTGTTTGAATTACGAACAGTCTGGCACAAAATAAATGCTCATGTGACCGTTAAAGTGAAAGGTAATGCTTGACTGTTTCACAGAAACAAAATGATTTTCCTAACAATGTTTGTGTACTTTATAAAAATCTACGAATGTGTCAAGGAGACATTTCCATGTTCTAGTAAGGTAGCTACACTGTGACTGAAACAGATGACACTAACATTCTTACAGGCTCTACTCTTTGAATCATTCATGACTGTGCCTAATAAACCCAGTGGCTTAGCTATGTAGTGTCCACATCTGAAATAGCTCGCCAATGTTGTTTTCTTCAGTTACTAGCTTATTCTAATTTTTATTACCCTTTGCCACTTTTTATCTTTAGTTTCTGCACCTGCCAGTGTATCTCATATAATGAATCTAGGAAACTTTCTGGGTTCTTTCATTCCCCTATTCACAAATCTTTAATAACTCCCTGCATTTCTAATTAAGTTTAAATCACGTAGGGCAAATAGAAAGAGTTCAATTTACTTGAATTTAGAGGCAGAGAGATCCAGGTTTGGGTCCTGGCTTTGTGGCTTTTGGGCTTTTAGCTGTGTAAATGTGAGTATATTATTTTTCTTCTCTAACCCTGTTTTGTCATATGTAAAATGAGAATAAAAATAACCACCTTAGTGTTCAACGAGCATTAAGCGGAATACTTCCGCACATTACCTAGTACAGTGTCTGTTTCCTAGTGAAAGCTCAATTAACATTTGTCACCTTCTCTGGCTCTTAATTCTAGAGCTGACCTGTATTTCCAGTTCCATCCCTCACAGTGCTGGCTGTCCCTCTGTCTTTTACATATCCTAATTTCCCTTTCCCACTATCACTGTATGCATATGTCTTCCATTCCCTTGCTTCTATGGCTTTACTCATCTGTATATTTATGTGGTTCTCTTTGCCACAGATGCTTTTTTCTTAGTGTCTAATCTGCTCTTCTTGTACTTTTCCTCAGAATTGCCAGTCAAATTTAATCTGCAACCTGCTACTCATAGCCCTTGTCCTACCTTCACAATGGTCTTTCCATCCTGCCTTGGTTCCATTCCACATTGGTGTTTGCATCCACCTCCTCCACCTAATTACAAGACCCTCGAGTGCAGAGGTGGGGTCTTTCTTTTCTTTGTACCTGCCCGTCTCCACCACACCTTCCTGAGGGCCCAGCAAGGTTTCTTAAAAAGGAAACACTCAAGAAGTTTAATGAGCATATTAATTATTTAATTCATTGTATGGCTAAAACATTGACATATGTGAGATGATAATGCTATTATTATTAATTATATAAGTGAAACATTAATCAAGTCCTTTGAGCTTAAGTAACTTTCCGGAGTAATGCCATGAATAAGAGCTCATATTTTGGGAGCTGTTATAAAAGCCCTGAATAAGCCCTGGAGACTAAGATATACCCAACAAGCTCACAGCAACACAGCATGCAAAACACTAAGATTAAGGCAGCAGAAGAACAAAGCTGGGATGTTGAGATGCGGGCTAAAGTTCTCACGACTCAAGAGTATGGCTAATTTTAGGCTAGTTGGAGAAATCTCAGTCATGTTTATTCTGGCCTATAGAAGCCCGCCGAACAATATTCTCTTTCCTCCCACTGTTCCTATTGGCAAGTAGAGAAATAGAATAAATAGAGGAGGAGAGGACTGAATTCCAAGCTTAACACAAAGCAATAGTCCATCTGCCTCTATAGCTTATATTAATTGTGCCTTTTTCTTTCTCTTGTTTATATATGTTTCAAACGTAATAGATCTATTCAAATAGCATATACCGATATTTAATGTGTTTCTCTGCAATATTTTAATTCAGTTAATGACCACCTCTGGTTTCTCCCTTTAATGAAATCTTTATAATTATTCAGTGTTTTCACCACTAATCTCAATTATTTCCTGTATTTTTAATTTATGCTTAGCTGATAGGATGACCAGCCAGCCAAGTTTGCCAGGGATTGAGAGGTTTCCTGTGACTTGAGGCTTTCAGTCTTAAAACAGGGACAGTCTCCGGGAAACTGGGAAGTTTAGCACCATGCTAAAGGATTTTTCATCATTCCAGAGAGGAATATAAGATTGTTCTTTTCCATAGTGTTTGCATTCTACTTGAAGAAATAAGATGCAAAAAGCCAAATGTAGAACCATTTAAGAGAGGAAGAACTCAAGCCTAAATGAGTGTGCAGAATATTAAGGGATGTAATATTTTAGATCTGGTTGTGGGAGGGTTATGACGAAGACACCTTCTTTGCAAAAGTGAGCCTACAGTGGGAATGCTCACACAGGACAGGGGCTTAGAAACTCAGGAGGAGAAGTGTGAGAGGCAAATAAGGAAAAGAGGAACTGTGAATGTGAAACAGCAAGAAATGCAGCACCCTGCTCCAGAGTTGGTAGCCGTCAACCAGGACAGTACAGAAATGCATGTTGTGAATACAAACCGAAATGAAGTCTGACAGTGGTAACTTTTGTCTGGCCTTTCAACATTTGCTTGAATAATTGACTGTTGGCTGCAATTAAGATTTACATCTGTTTGCTATACTTCCTCAAAAGGAGAATTTATGTGTCTCATGGAATAAACCAACATATTTATTACTTATGTTCACACATCTTTAAATGGGATGACTATTGTGCAGTAAGTCAGGGAGAGACAAGATCTATCATGAAATGTGTTGGGTGGTGAAATACTCTGTAGCAAAACCAAAATGCTAGATTAAAGAAGTTTCAGCAAAGAAAATAAATAACTACTCTTTTCACATAGAATTTACCTGTTATCTGATATTGGTAGCCCCAAATGTTTGAATTACAGGAAGCAACCTTGCCATTTGTTTTATTGCCTCTCTGCAAGTTATTTGCCTCCAATTTTAGCAGCTAAAGTATTTTTCTAATCCTTCTCAATTATCATACCTTTTGTATCATCGAGCTACTGAAATGAAAGAGGAAGTTACATGGGAATGACATTCCATCTTTCTTGAAGAACAATTTTCTTGTCAAAAATTCAAGAGGAAGAATGTGAGATGATTTTTTTCCCCTCTTCATTTGTTGCCAGTCTCTATTTAAAAGTCAGATGAACTGCATTTTCTCTGACTAGTTTGGCTTTAATATGAACTCTGTAAATATTCCATTTTCTTCTCATCACCCTTTTCCTCTCCTCAAAAGCAAGCACTTAAATAAAGAGGGAAAGAGACTCTGCTTCTCAGAGTAAATAGGCCCTGCTGAGCAGAGCTCTTGGCCCCTAGAAAAAGCTCACCCCTTCAGAAGGAAATAAGATCCTTGGGTGAAATAGGTGAAGAAAATAAGGCAGCTGTTAAAACATTTAGTCTGTTTTTCTCTTCAACCCCTGCCGGTCCCCTGGCTTCCCTGCCCCCACCTCCACATGATCTTTTCTATCCTCCCGCTTATGTGCTGGAAAAGCAGGACCCTCAGCGTGGAGCAAATCTATGAAGGAGAACGGTCCCCAGCCTCCACATCCTCACAGCCATCTTTCTCCTCTCCACCCTCCTCGCCACATTCCTGGAGGATAGGCGAAAGATTGATTGGATGATTTTTTGGCAGTTCTTTGCACAGCCTGCAGCCACAGCTTGGTTTAATTAGGGAATCAGCGTTTCTTTTATGTAGGTCACATCGGGTTTTGATTCCAGATCTCATATAGCTCTAACCTTTCTAAAAAGTCAGAAATGCATGTGCAATTGGTAGATTTTTTAAAAAGGTTTTTCATAATTCTCACCAGAGTTCTTTATGCCGGCATACCTGTGGTCTCTCTCTTTTCGTCTAATTATGATCTAAGGATGGCATTCTATGAAGCCTTTTTTTTTTCCTATGAGAATTCTGTTATCTGAAGCACAAAAGATGCCCATATTATAAAATTATTAGTGGGGATCTGGGGCTGGGGGAGGGATGATGGTTTCTTGCTTGTTTCTTTGTGCATTTTCACCTGAAAAATTAAATGGATTCCCTTTCTGTGGAATCTAATACTAAAGAATCTATTGGGGTGCGTATAAAAATATTTAGCCAGTTAATCTTCGAGATGTAATTAGAAATAAATACAAAGTAGTAAGAGAGATAGACTGGGCGTTATGAGGACACTTCATGAACTGAAACCCTATAATAAATATTCTCAGGTCATAGGTGGTCCATAGGAAACCTCGTCTAAAGAATTTATAATGAACAAAGTGTATTCCTTGGCAGGTAGCCATGTAAGAACCACTGATGATTACAGAAGTCTAAATGATTAATATGGATCTTGATATTACTTTTGAAAAAAATCTAAACTAACACTACTTGCATTTCAGAAATTTGTTATAAGTAGGATGTGATTCTAATTTAAATTGTTCTTCAGGTACTACATTTTATTTTTACATTTGCTTACGGAAATTTCAAAATCTCAGCAGTCAAATAAAACATAAATACTACATATTCAAACATTAAAGAGTAAGACAGCCACCTTCACCATCATCTCCAAAAACACATATTCAGAGTATCTGTCCATATAGGCTAATGCATACTAACTGACTAATGTGACCGCATGTAATCTGCTGTCCACAGATAATTAATTATGCTACTCAGTGAGTGTCATGCAAACAAGTGAACACTGCAAGCTCTCAGGAGTGTGAAGCAGTGTCCTGTTTACATTGCCTGGATGGGTAAATGAAGAGAGGTGTGAAACTGAAATGAAATATCAAGAGCCATTTCAAGTTGTGCACCTTTCAAAATGTTAAGAGGGGCTATTAATCCCTCAAAGGCTGTAGGTTCAATCAATTTCAAATAGTTAAAAGCAGCTGGAAGGAGATGTCCATCAAAGAAGGAGATGTCTCGTCTGTTGGAAGAATTCACAGACTCGGGCTCATTATTTTCAGAATGAAAAGGGAACTGCAGCTGTCTGTTCTGATGCATATGATTAAACTGTTCAACCAAAGGTTAGAAAGAGATTGAGGAATCTTTGGTTGAGTTTCGCAGTCAGTGGTTTCAGTGCGTGTAGTGACTTTCCAAACGTCTTATTGCGCAGGAAGTATCACAATAATAGGACTTGCCGTGAGATCTCTGGAATGTTCATTGTTGGAACCACATCACTGAGACCGCCTGTCTCAGGATATTTTACTTTTCTTCCCCTTGCCTGTGACTCTCACACCCATGAATAATGTCCAAGAAGAATAAAATGAAATCATTATGGTTTCAGATTGCCAAAGGCAGAAATTTCACCCTCACCTTTCAAAGAACTTAGTGCTGATACCAAAAACACAGAAAAGGTGGAGTTTGTATACCTCCAAATCAAATTTAAGTCACCACTTTTGACTGCTATCTTAAGTCCTTTAGGCAAAGGTTTCTTGACATAGCTTTTTTTATCACTTCTGTTTTCACTAATTCATTCTGTAGTATATAGAGGTTCATATTTTTGTTATGGCTGGAGTTAAACCACAGACCCTCTCAAATTTGCAATTGGTGATAGCTCATTAAAAAAAAAAAAAAATCTACAGTGTATTCTACAGAGCTGCAATGCCCCCTCCTGTCTGCTCTGTCTGGGGTAGAGAAACTCACTTGGGTTTATGGAGTCGACTGTGAAGACTAAAAACTGTGTCTGCTACACTTTTCTCTGCCACCATTCTGCTACACACATGAAGGGCTGTAAAAGCTATATCTGCCAGTAGCGAAATTGATTGTACAAATTCTATTTCTCATTTGGCCTCCTATAATATACAGGAAATAAAACATAACAATTAAGGTTGCTGCCATTTTTATTAAATTGTTAAGCTCAGTTATCTTTGTGGCTAAGAATATGGGTTAGTAACGTCTTGTTTACTCTGACGTGTAGATAATCTTAACATATATATACCTAAACAGCAACAAATCTTTTTCAGCCATTAAAATTTTGATGGAAATGAATTGGAGTTACCTGATCTATCTTTCTATCTTCAATAGGACTTCATTTATTCTTCATCTTATAAAGCCCATGAAATAATTTATAAAATATATTCAACATAGATTATGTCTTAACTCCTAAAAACTTTTCAAAAAGAATTGATGAGACCCTTAGCCAGGACTAATTGAAGGAAAAAATATCCCTGGTCTGATCTGTCTGTATCCTCTTTTTCACCGTTGGTTTGATGTTGCTTACTGTTTTTTCACATCCCTTATCATTCACACCCTCACAAGGCCTGGTTGTTTCCCCAGACAAGGCTTTTAATGAATAGTGCAGAAGATTCTCAGGACCTCTCCTGTATTTCTTCAAAGTTCAGATTTTCCATGGCGTCTTCATCAATGATATTTTTAAAACGGATTTACACGTTTCCAATATATTCTGAAAAGTAGTTCAAGTTCTTATTGCGCAAAAGGAATATAATTAGTCTTTTCTTAAGAATTGCAGGTGTGTGTTTTGTATATGTATATGTATGAGCATGGATATGGTATGTCTGTGTATGAATATGAATTGTGGTTCAAAGATGGAAAGAATTTACAAATGCAGGCTTTGTGTTGGGAAGAGAAAAGCTTTTTCTGTGAAGCACAATGTTGGGGCTAAAAAACATAATTTTCCTCCCACCTTCTAAGTTCTTCTAGCTGGGCTAATAATCAAATTAACAGAGAGAAATTAATTTATATGCCATTATGGACAAAGGAGAAAGGGGGGCACAGGTCTGAGATTTCAAAAGAAATAAGCAATTTACAGGTAGTTGGAGAAGAGTAGAACATACATGGCAGGCAAATTGTTGCTAGGCAACTCAGAAACAATGGGACACAGGGTGTGATCTAGTGAACAGGTTCCTGCCTGGAGCTTTTCTGCCTACCACATCAAGGCGACCAGGCTAAGATTCCCTCCTGAGCTGGTCTTTCTATCTGAATCTGTTAGACAGGAAAGCGAGAAGCTCAAAGGTTCTTTCCGAGGCTTTTGTTTCTTAATAAGCAGCTTAAAATCAATATCAGAAAAGGTAGTTTTAGGGTGGCGAAACTTGTTCCCCTTCTTTAATCCCCCCAAATTCTTCCTCATTATCTAAAAATAACAAATGCTAAAACTTCCTAAATACCAATATTAACTTCTCACATTTTAGATTATTACACGCCTTTAATTGTGTTGGTGAAAATGATGATTAGGTTGAACCACTTTTAACCTACAAAATGAGCTAATTGATTCTTTTATAGATTCGTTTCAAATCAAGTTAGGTATAGAGTGTCCAAGTTACAGCTTCAGTTATGGGTTTTGGGGATGCAACTTAAAGCTTTCCTCTGGGTACAGAAAAATGTGCAACGTGTGGAGATCAGAGCACAGAAGGTAAGGCATGCTTCATAGTTTCTTTACATATCACACATTTTAGGGCCTCTATAATATTAGTGAATCTTAGTGCCACTTGGCAGGTAGCAGAATCAAATTGAAAACATTGCGAATAGAAAGAGACGACCTGTTGATACCGTATTTTCTTTAGCTTCTTTATTTGATAACCACTGATATTATTATAACCTAGACATGAAACAGTAAATACTCTTCTTTGGCTTACTGTATATCCATAAAAGGCTTTTTTGTTGAGTAGGGCCTCTGGAGGACGCCTATAATATCGAGATGACTATGTTCTGATACCACTGATGACTTAGCTATATCTCCAGCTGGCTAAGGGATCTTTGGAAAAGTCGTTAATTCCTGTCAAACTTTCCCTTTGGTTTTCTAACTCGTACTCAATCAGAAATAATGACTTATGATTCTTTAGCATCTGGCGGTAGAATTCCTTAAGATGCCTTAGTAACTGAATCTTAACCTAGAAAGTTGTAACTTTTGTGACTCATGATGAGGCTGAACCCAAAGTTGAAACTGTAAGTGAGAGAGCTTGATAAATATTTAAACATCTATCTGACTCTGTGATAATATTGTTTTTAGAAGAAAGAAATTTTAGCTTGCTCTACTTTTATAGTGTTCCTAATGGCTTACATCAGGCAGGTACAGTCATTCATACCATATCTACTATGCGGGGGTAGCTCTCAGGCAGTCAAATTTAGAATACTTAAGGCACAAAGGTACAAAGTGGGAAAAGTGACACTTTGAAATGAATAAAGAGTGTAACAGTGAATGTACTTGCTCTGTCATATTTAAGGTCTTAATCACCAGTGATCCTTTAGGAAATTCTGTACAAGGGAAGGGATAAAATAGGTAAAGAAGAAAACTAACTAGAAAAGAAAGAGTTCAAACACAAATTATGCCAACTATATTCAACGTCAAAATAAGCTATTTCCACGGTGGTTGTGGAGGGGTAACATACCTACTTTCAAGATACTTGTCGTTCTTTAAAATATATTTTCACTTCTAATTAACTGCTTTTGAAAACTGCATTTGCTTAAGTTATTACCTCATCCTCCTGGAGATTGTAATTTTTAATTTTTGAAATAGTCTGAAAATATCGTAATACATGCAAAATGGTGAAAAGTAAATGTTTTATAGCAATTCCAGGGTGCTGGGAAGTATGCTATGAGCCTTCCAAATGTTCCATATAGCTCTCCCAGGAGGTGGCTGCTACGATTGTATTAGAGATGAGACATTGAGTCACCATGAGTGGTCCTTGGATTTGAACATTTCTGTTTAATGGCAGAAACCAAAGTTCTAGGTCACAGGCTTTGCTGCCCTAGAAATCATTTGGTGATATGATGCATATGATTCGAATACAGGGGCTATTTATAACCTTTATAAGATCATCTGTTGGAGTACTAAAAAAAAAATATCCCAAGTCATTATTTATTCTGAAATGCTTTGTTAAACTAACTGGTAACTTCTTGTTACCATATTTTGGATAATCAGTCATTCAATTAGTCAGTCAAAAAACAATTATTGACTATCCACTTTTTCCTTTCTTGATTGATCACTTTTCTCCTATAGTCCTGATGAAAGCAATCTGGAACTTTAGTGATTGTAATCATCATAAAAAATCATCATAAACATAAGAAACTCAAGTTGCCCACCTCTTTTGGCAACTCCTGGAGGTGGAACATAACTTCCCTTTCTTTACGTGTGGTCTGTGCATAGTGACTTCCTTCCAAAGAGCATGTTAAGGAAAGAGAGTGACTTTATGGTGAAGAATCCTGACAGACACCAATTCAGCCAGGTGATCAAGGTCAACATCAGTGATAAGTCATACCGATAGTACCCTTGATATGATGTGATGAAAATGGCACTCTACCTCTGTGCTTTTCTTCTGAAAAATACATCACCCCAGACTAATTATGAGAAAAACATCAGAAAAACCTCAACTGAGGTTTTCTGAAAAAACTCAAATTGAAAAACCACCAAACAACTGACTAGTATGCCTCAAAACTGTTAAGCTATTCAAAAAACAAGGGAAGTATGCAAAACTGTCACAGTCAAGAGGAGCCTAAGGAGACATTATGACTGAATGTAATGTGTTATCCTGGATGGGATCCTGGAACAGAAAAAAGACATTAGGTAAAAACTACAGAAATTTAAATAAAGTACAGACTTTAGTTAATAGTAACGTGCCAATATTGGTTCATTAATTGTGACCAATGTCCCATAATAATGTAAGAAGTTAATAATAGGGGGAAATAGAAGTAGGGTATATGGGAATTCTCTCTACTATCTTGACATTTTTTCCTATAAAAACCGAAAACTTATAAAATGTTAATTAAAACAAAAAAGTACTTGGAAAAATACTAACACTCGTTTAAATATCTTTTGATTTTGGAGACTGCACAGTCATGTATTTCTTTAATTTCTTTTCGAATGTGATAACTTCATTAGAAAACTTGAAGAAAAAATTTGCTTATTCATTCACTCTTAACAAGCATTATTGAATAGTATTAATATTAATAATAATAGCTAACTTTTATTATCTATTTATTATTTCTCAGACAATGTATTCAAAACTTGGCTTTATATTATCTAATTTAGTTCATACATCAACATTTTGAATTAGCTGTTATTGTTGTCCTTATTTTACAGATGAGGAAACTGAAGCTTAGAGAAGCTAAACATCTCGTCAAAGGTTGTTTGGCTACCTTGTAGAGCCAAGGTGTGTCTATAAGCAGCCTGTCTGTACTCTCCATGCTTTTAGACACTTTCTCAGGTAGGGTTGCATTCAGCTGCATATAACAAAAACCCAACTACAATTCTTGGGTTTTATTTTTCTCATGTAAAAAATACCCGGGGCTTGTGCAGCTAATTTAGGAAATAATCAAGGACTCAGACTCCTAGATTTCCCCTCCTTCATCTTGAGTGTGTGGCTTTTTCTCTTATAATCCAGCCTCAGATATGTATTCTAGGATAAATGAAGGTAGTCATAAAAGAGAAAGGGTGTCGCAAATATCAGAAAAGCAAAACATCTTCCAAATTTCCAGCAGTCTTCTGTTAATATGTTATTGTCAGAATGCTATCATCTAGCTTGTAAGGGGGACTAGAGATTTTGTTCAACATATTTTTTAAAAATTTAAAATAAAAATTTTAAGACAGACTTGCTTTTCTAGAATATTTGCCACAGTCATTGAGCTCTGCTAGGCTACTGGGATACAAATCTACTCAGGGCAGTTTCTACTCTTAAATCACTCATAGTTAACTAGAACAGACAATTTTATAGGCCATGCAGAATTACAGAGATAGTCACAGGGAAGAAGGAATGGCAGTGAACAGCTTGAGAAAAGTAGGGAGGTCTTCCTGGAGGAAGAGGCATCCGAACTTAGAATAAAAAGATGAATAAAATGCATGCAAAGAAAGGGGAAAGTTATTTCAGAGATTGAGATGAAAACACATGGTGCATGTTAGGGACCAAAAGCAACTTTGCATTGAGGACGCTCTGTATTTGTCCCCTCTGATGCACATCTCCAGACTACATTGGTAATTCTCTTCTTCTTTCCACTTCCTTCATTGCTCCTCCTCACCTGTTAGGTCTCAGTGTAAGTGCCTTCTTGGAGAGACTTCCCCTATTGCCCCACCTAAAAGTACATGCCTCCAACCCTGCCCCACTGTCAATCTCTAATTTAGCTGTTGTTTATCTCTTTCTTAATACCTCTGTACTAGGTATATAGTAAGCAATTAACAAATATTTGTAGAATAGCAGAAGTGATATTATTTAATTTAATTTTAGCGGTATGAATCTCAAATTATTTTTTTCTGGGTATAATTTCATTCAAGCCCATGAAATACTTAATCTTTGATTATTCCTCACATTAATCTTATAATTTTTTTTCTCTCCTGAGAATTGTTTTTATAGTTTGATTTATTAAGAACTAAGGGCATTGAAGTAGGGATCATGTCTGATGTATCCCTAGATTCTTCAAAGTATTTAATATAATGTTTGCCCATGGTAGATGAACAATTTTTATTGTTATTGATGCACATGTAATATAAAACAAGGATTCATGAAAATATATTAAATGTAACCATTTCTATTGTGAAAAGAATTGGAATGTTCATTTCTACCATTACTTAAAACTTTTCTGGTCCTACTTATCAGTAGATCAGTTGGTGTTTTGGGAAGTTCAAACGAATTGTAGCTACTGTTGATTGCTGTGACACAGTAGAATGGAATGCATGACATATCATTTTATGAATCAGATTTCTGTATGATCACAGAGAAATGTTTATATAGTTCCTCTGCCTGCTGAGAACCCATCAACTGCTAAGAGTTATAATAAGAAAAATAAATTTATTTCTTAGAAATTCTGAAACAGTTGAATGTGATCTGTAGAAATTTTTTCTTATTGGATACTTTTCATTTATACCGGCATAGCAAGTTTCCCAATAGTTTTTATTCTTTATTTATGATGCTTTTTCTGCCTTTACCTCATGCTGCATTACAAGTAATCTTGTTTTGAAATGCAGTATGACAAGGAGCCATGAGACCAGATCCTTGAAGTAGTCCTTTCCAGGAAGAAATCAGAACTCCTGTGAGGGGCTCAGGACCTCATGTAAAGTTGTCAGAGCTGAAAATGTTATCTGGAGAAAAAAAAAATGCTTAAAAAGAGATGGGAGAGATAATCCAGGAGGGAACATGCATAATGGAGAGAGGAGAACAAGACTATAGCTGATTTATTGCCAAAAAGTTAACATGAAGAGATCCCAGAGAAAGGCCTAGATATAAATAAGCTTTGCCATAAGAATCAGAAAAATAAAAACTAGCCATGACAACTGTGCAGCTTTATTCAATAAATATAGTATAAAATCATACAAGTATAGAGTTAACCTCTCAAGATTAAAACAGTTAAACATTTCAGTGGGGAAGGTTGCAGATTGAGCTTCTATCAATAGAACCTCACATAGGAAATAAATCCAGGCTTAACAAATCATAACCTATGCTCTTTCTTCCTGAGAGCTTCTCCCTGATTCTGTCTAGTGTCTTTCCATAAGGTTCTTCTAGCGAGGACTGGGCACAATACCTCTGTCCAGGGCTGTTATATAAAACTGCTCAGAGTCATGAGATCTATCATATCTTCTGCTTCAAGCATCATCACCTTTTCCTGTCACAGGTTCTCACTGTCTCTGTTTCTTCTTCCTCAATGGTATGCAATTGTAGGTTTGAGGAAAAATTATGAGCTACCATCTTTTAATAAAAAGGTGGCATTGATAGCTTTGAATGTGAACGCTTTCTCAGGGATCCAAGCTTTTTATTTTGGACATCTTTTTTCCCACAAAACAGGAAGAATCAGCCATCTTATCCCTAGTTTCTAATGCTTAATGCATCTTATAGGATTACCTCACAAAGTTCAATATTCTTGAGTAGTAGCCTCCACAAATAGTAGATAAACTGTCAATCATGGTTGGAAGTCAGGTTCCTTAGACTTTGGTAGAGATATTTTACAAAGCGTATGGCAGAAGTTGACATAATGGTTGGAGTATGCTAGATTTTATGGGTGTTAACCACAAGTAGAATTAGTCTTGCCCATGGGATGGGGGAAAAGTTGAAGATTAAATTCACGATGATGGTATTTCAAGAACATTCAAGGTAGAGGAGGGTTTGAGAGATGCTCAGAACATAGGTATTATAGGTGTTACTTCTGGGGTAGCACTATCTGGAGGAAAAGATACTTAAACTGAAATCTGAAGAATAAATAGGAGTTAACCAGATTAAAGGGATGGTGGGAAATTTGAGATGGATAGAGGACATTCCAGGCAGAGTGTGTTCACAGGTTGAGAAGTCTGTGGCATGTCTGGCAGAACTGCAAGTTATCGGTATGGCTGGGTTACAGTACTGAATGGAAGATATGCAGAGATGAGGATAGCAACATAAACAAGGTGATATTGTGAAAATAACCCGTGAAAAGATTTGAAGGGTTATGTAAAGAGATTTAGAGTTCATTTGAAAGCAGTGGGGACTCCGTGAGGCTGTTAACCAAGAAAGTTTTGTAATCAGAGAGATGTTTGGAAAGATTCCTCTGTCGTGTAGAGAATAGTGTGGAAACCTACAAGGACAAAGGGCCCAGGGAGTGGTCAGGAAGATGTTAGAGAAATACAGGCAAAAAGAATGGTGACCTGAACTTGATCGGTGTCTTGGTTATCTATTGTTGCATAACAATTCCCCCTCCTCTGCAAATAAAACAAAATAACAGTGGATAAAACAGCAACATAAAATAGCAAATGATTACAGTTGCGGTCAGTAAGGAATTTGCAATGGGAACAGGGGGATAAAATGCTTGCATGGCTCACTGAACCCTCTGTCTGGGGCTTTGCTCTTACTGCTGGGGCAGGAATGTCCAAAAAATATCTCCTTACTTGACTTCCTTACACTTATATGCACAAGGAAGAATGACCATCTTCTTTAATCTGCATTCTCATAGAATACATCCTTTTATTATAGAACTCATCTTATTGATTGCATTTTATATATAGAATGATATATGTAAATCAAATATTACTATGTAGTTTCCCCTTTATCATTGTTAATATAGTATCTAAAAGTTATTCGATATATATTTTGCTTCAATTGAATTTGAAAGTTACAAAATAAAGAGGTGGAATGATGTTTATGTAAATATTTCAGTATCCAACAATAACAATTAAATTGGCCTCATTGTTTAATTGTAATCAGGATATCAGTCTAGTATACTACAGAGGTAAAATCTCTCAATCTTTTCATATATAAAAACTAATGTTCTTTTGATAACAAGTGATAAGAAGATTCTCCAGCATCAATGTGCCAATCTAGGGAAGTCAAATTTTATGCTTAATTATCAAAGCAACTGAATTTGTCCCTGTTAATATTTACTGTTTCTTTTAATGACCTGGATTCTACCTTTTTATTTATTTTAATGAACCATATGGTAAATATACCCTAACTCATGTCTCTTTTGGAAGGATATGGGATATAAGAAGTAAATATATCAATAAACCCATATGAATGTTTATATCATCAGCTAGAGAGATATTTATGCCTCTTAACATCAAAAAGTTTATTTTTTAGTTGATTTATTAAGGGAACACTGTTTGTAGCTCCTTTCCACACATTTGCCTTCATTTAGTGGTCTAGAATAGAAAGATTGTAACACAGCAATGCAATTTTTAATGACATTAAATGTGGTGGCTTGGCAAGCAACTATAAGAATAGAGAAACTACGTGAATGAGGCTAAAAAATTTAGCCTCAAAAGAGAAAGCTAGATTCAAGCAGGAATGAAATGCAGATTAAGACATCTGGAGAGAGGTATTAAATGCAGACATTCAGGAGGCAGGTAAAAGCATAAAGGCTCTGAGAAAGCAATGCTGAGGTAATAGCACATCAACTATTTCATTATGTAGTGGCAACATAATGACTAATTCACTTTGTGTCTCCAATTTTGAATCCCTCTACAGAAAAGTAATAGATTATGTTTCTCTTAGAAGAACTTTAGTATTCCAGAAGCTTCAATGGAATGCCACATAATTACCAGAATGAGGAAACTGCCTAGTATTATGTTACAAGGTCTCCACCTTGCTTCTCCCATTTATTTCACACTAAGGTCTCTATCAAGGGAGACACTAATGTGATGAATAAGAAAAGCATTCATTTATAGAGTCACGCAGAACTCAACAACCTTCATTAACTTTGGGATTCTCATTCTCTATGTATTTATAAACATCACATTGTAAGATAAGTATTGTTTTTATGTCCCACGCTTGATTGTAAAGGGAGGACTGACTGTCCCATATTAATTTTATAAACTTTATTATTGTGAAATTTTTGAAACACATATAAAAGCATAGAAAATTAATTTGAAGGACTTTCATGTACTTATTATCTAGCTTATGAACTCGTCCAATCTTGTTTCTTCTATATACTCACTTAGTCCCCTCACATTCTAGGTTATGTTGAAGTATATCCCATATATCTGAATAGTATACAGAGCTAAAAGATATATATTTATACACACACACACACACACACACACACACACACACACACACACACACATATACACACACTCCTAACAGCATTACAACTATATCATTACCATTCCTAAAACATTATCAATACTTCCTTAATAGCATTATATTCACTTTTATATCTTCAATGCCCAGCCTGATCCGTACATAGTAGTGCTCAGTGAATGTCTATATGAATGGATGAGTGAAACTTATTCCCACTATTCAACTTGTTGATTCAAGAACAAAATATCATTACTTCCAGTTATTGCTACTCCTCTTTATCTCTCAAAACCATTCCCAAGGGTCTCTTTTTTTGTGTGAAAATGCCATAATATTCCTAAGTAAAACTTATTAGTTCTAACTTCATTCCACCCCTGTAAATTCTGAATGTTTTGAGCACTGACAGTGTACTAGGAACGGTGCTACATGTTTAACATAGATAAATATGTTTCAGATTCAGTTAGATTCTAAAGTTTATGCTTTTTGACATTTTAATTTATCTTTGTACTGAACTTACTAGCAAAGTATCTAATACCTAGTAGAAACTCAAAAAAAGTCTTGAAGGAGGAAAGAATAAAAGAAGCAAGAGAGGGAGGGAGGAAGGAAAGAAGGAAAGGAAGGGAGATGAAAGAGAAAGGGGGAAAAAAGAAAGAAAGGAAGGAAGAAAAGAAGGAAAGAAGGAAGAAAAGAAGGAAAGAAGGAAGAAAAGAAGGAAAGAAAGAAGGAAGAAGAAATGTAAAGGAGGGAAGGAAGGAGGAAGGTGTGTGTTATTGAAACTGCCTGAGACAGTTATACAGCTCTATATAGTTTCGAAAATGTGTTTTCATTCATTTTATTTGATTTTCTTAATACCCTTTGGGGTAGATATGACGCCATCTTGAATATCTGGAGAGATGTTGAGATTTGTTGAAACTGGCAGAACTGGCTCTGCATCCGCAGTCTTCTGACTTCACATCCTATTTTTTTCAGAAACTGAAAAGTCAGGAATATCTGTCTATTGATATGACTGGGATCCCATAGGAAAGAACTATGTGGCTCTTGTCCAGAATATAATGCTTTAGATCAGGGGTCCTGCAAAGCTTTTTGAAGAGAAGCGGAATGGTTGAGCAATTGAAGCCTCAGAATGACCAAGATTGATGGTTTGGTACAGGGTGGTGGGAGAGTGTCTACAGTTGGGGAGACCATAAATGTGATGTGGAGAATGTAGAGGTGGGGTATCGACTAGACAGCATTCAACTTCACCTCTCTCCTTTGCATTCTGTAAGCTGCCTAAAACCATGGCCCTGGAATCAGTCATAAAAATACTGCCAGCAAAAAACTACCTCTTACAAGGTGGTCTCAGTTGCAAGGTGGTTCCATGTGGTAATTTATTATGTCTAAGCTATGACCCATCTAATGTAACACCCCAGCCTCACCCTGTAAATCTCTCTAAGAGCTCTCTTTGATTCTTTATAGCTTTTGCCACACTTTGTACTCAATATTTAAACAGTTTCCATTAATTGTCACCACAATTAGATGATAAACTCCACATGACAAGAACCACATCTGTTTTGTTTATCACCATATATATCACACATACTAGTTCCTGAAACATAATAATTATTTAATAAATATATGATGACTAAATGAATGAATGAGTGAATGACTAAAGCATGTGCCATTTTTTTGTAACTTAGAGAGTATTAATACCACTTCTCAAAGTGTGAAAATGTGACTATATGAACATGTTGCACTTACAATTGTCCATTTTCAGTTACTTGACTATTTACTGCATATTGACTTTGTATATTATTTTATATTTTATTTTTATAACTTAGGTATAAATTAATATTAGAGTAAATATTAATTAAGGAAGAAGTAGAGGAATATAAAAGCAGCCCAAGGGGCAACTGCACATGAGAAATGTAGATTATTATTCTTAGTCATAAAACTTCTGAAGAAATCTTAGAACCTATGTAATCCAATTCTTCTTTTCTCCATCATTTTAGAAATTAAGCTAAAGGTTTTACACAAGATCACAGTTAAGGTAGTGAAATGGACCTGATTGAGGGTTCTTCCCTTTTAACCTGGTAACTTTCCCTTAATTCGTCCTGCCTCACGTTGTCACAATCAATTCAGCTTTAAAATTTCTTGGTTTATGGTCGCTGAAAATTTAACAATATATTTCCAAGTGTAACATTTAACCTAACCTCACTTTTCCAGACAAGTATTCAATGCAAGTTCCAACTCAGTAAAGGAGGTAAAACATGAGCGTTTCTTCTGAGCACCATTTAAACCCACCATTTGAAATCATGCGCAATAAACCATTTATTCATGGGTACGATCCTTCTGGTGTCCAATTTCTCACATATGTGATTACATTTCACAAATACAACTTGAACTATTTTCATGGTAATGTAACATTTCAATATTGTGAATGTTTCAAAAACAAAGGAAAAATGCTGTGTTGGACCATTTGAGGATTCACACATAAATCTGGGTTGCAGATCTAATTTCTGAAATATTTCATTATTGTAATAGACACTCCAAATTAGCAAGTATTTTTCTGTGGGAGAAAATCAAAGCCATATCAGTTAGCACTAATGAGAAAGGAACTCAAAATAGCTTGACAATTAAATAATTCAAATGTTATGTAAAAGCCAAATTTATTTAAAACTAATTTTCCCCAATAACTTACTACACTTTTCATTTTGTAAAACACCCTACAAATGATTTCATGGGACTTCACTCCTATGCCTTAATACTTAGGAATAAAATATTGTGCCCAAGTAAGGTATAAGAAAGGATTATGTCATTTAATCTAAGAATTTTAATGATTAAAATAAATATTTTAGATTTTTCTTTACAGGTTCATTCTTTCCTTGTTAATAAATCATGTCCTTTAGGGAGACATATATTAATTCTTTAAGTTTACTAGTGGATTACTACTTCAAGTCACTTATTCTAGCCATGTCTACTAAAGTTTGCATTTTTATTGCAACAAGGTAGATTAAAGGACATGAAGATGAACTAATTAAAGCATTTACTATCTGTTTCAGTAGCCCTCATAATCTTAGCTGAAGCTCTTGGAACTCTGGTAAGAAAAAAAAAAAGGAAGATAAAGAGAAGTTTTTATGTTACACAGAGTTCATAGATTCTCCTGTTGGAGGTGACCTCAGAAATCTCTTCTTCCTGAATCTCCTTTACACATTTTTCAATGAATGTTTGCCTCTACTTTAATTCTTTTTGTGAAGACAATTCACCTCACAAAGCCCCATCTTTCATTATCTGTTAGCTTTCACTGTTAGGGTATTTTTTCCCTATATTTTCCAAATGTCAAAGTTCTGTTCTCCGGGACCCCACAGCAGAAGCCATTCCCCTTTTTTATCTGACAGCCTGTCGTGTATATGAAGACTGTTGGCATAACCTTTATACATGGTTTTATACGTGACCTCATAGGCGATTCTTTAAAGGATTTGCCATTACAGGCAGGGGTGGTGAGGTGAAGAGAGTTGCTGATGATTTGAAGGTGCTTTGGGACCTGGTTGCTATCAGGTTAGAGGCAGTGGGTAAAGAAGAGGATGGGGCTGCCAGGCATGGGACCCTGGCGCATCATCCCTGAACTATACCCCTGTGTCCTGTTCTCTCTGGATTCTCTCTTGTTCCATTTGTAGACAAAGTGGGTGCACGTGAATCTCTGAGAAATGGAAAAACAAATACTCCGATAGCCTCAGAATTGGATTAAGAAGGGCTGGCAAGAGGGAGAAAGGAGAATAATGGAAGGAAGAAGTGAGTGGAACTTAAGGGAGAGAATCTATCCTATAACAGAATTGAATGAATACAGCCCACTATTAGCTAAATAATTGGAATCAGATTAATTTAAGTGGTTTAAATTGAAGATTGATCATTTTCAATACACAGATGTTTCAACAAAGCAAACTTAACTGCTTCAACTACATTTTCTTGCCTGTGTTACTATATCAAGTCATTCATTTGAGAAACATTGGCGAGACACTTAGAAGAAATATTTTGCCATTTCAGGTGAAGGTAAGGAGGCATTTTTAAAAAATGAATACACTGGCACCTCTGCTCTTGAGGTGCTCACAGTCTATTTTGGGCAGCCAATAGAGATAGATGAATTATAATATCATGGGGTAATAATATTGCAGAGATATGAAAAAAGCACTGTGGGAGCAGAGAGACCAGTGCAAAGCATTTTTCCAACAGTGCCAAAGAAGTTTCACTGGGGACCTAACATTATAATACTGTTCTCAGTATTAAGTGATGGATTGCAGTTTATGACATTAAAAAATGGGGTGGGAGGAAGTTTTTAGGAAGTGTGGTGGTGGGGGGAGGGGGAACTTATGCATGGGCAGCACTATGAAAAAATCTGGTGTGTCCAAGACCCAAGAAAAATCTGGTGAGGCAGGAGAGGGAGAAGGGAAAGATGATTAGAACGGTAAGGTCAAATGGTTTGCGAAGAGCTTTGCTTGCCAAAGTAAAAAGTTGGAATCTTTATTCAATAACCTACAAGAAATGAGAGGTTTTGGAGGTTTTAAATTTGGGAGTGAGATGATCAGCTTTATTTTCTAAATTAAAAAAAAATTAATGAAGATTTCTTTGGAAGAAATGTAAGAAATTTAAGTGGAAAAAAAATCAAACTATTGTAACAGGTCTGGGGAGACGATGCAAGTTTGAATTGAAAAGCAGTGGCAGAAAAAATGGAAAAAGAATAGATTTCAAGAATCATTCTGAGACATAACTTAGATTTGGTGTCCATCTGGATATGATGGTGATAAGAAAGAAAGATAAATGAGCTTGTTCAGGCTTCTCAATGGGAGACTGTGTAGAGGGTTGCAGTCTTATGGTTAAGATTATAAGAAGCTAAAGTTTTTAAAGAAATTACATATGAGGTATCTATGTACATCCAGGTATGTATATGGGTGTGTTTCCTTCTGGGTCCATGGGAGGACTCTGACAGTGCACTGGGCAGGTCCTTGGGTGGGCAAGATTGGTCCCAGGCTTGCAACTGAGAGGAGCTAGAACTGAGTCACAGGAGTGTTTCAAAATCCACAGCTGGACGGAGGTTAGTGGGCCTGCCTTCAGAAGCACAGCCGGGTGTATCTCCCACCAGTTTCCTGGCCAGACTGGACTGCTCCTGGTTTGAAGCTGAGAGGGGCTGCAGCTGTATCACTGAACCACTTTAGGATCCACAGTCAGACCAGGGTTGGTGGACTGCCTCTGGCAACACTGATGGGCATTTCTCCCTACCGGGGTCTGGGCAGGCATGACTGCTTCTGGACCATGGCTTTGATTGGTGGAGTCAGAGTATGGGGTTACTCCAAGATCTGCAGCTGGATGATGTTGGTGAACTTGCCCCAGAGTCTTGGATGGGCATGTCTCCCTCCGGGTTCCTGGGTGGTTAGGAGTGGCAGTTAAATGGGGCTGAAGCCAGGTAGGTCATCTGCTGCTTCAGGGTCCTCCGCCTGGACTGAGATCAGTGGGCACAGGTGGTTGTGACTCCTCCCAGGTCCCTTGGTGGAAGGTGCTGATGGCAGGAGCAAGGTGAAACAGGGCTATATTCAAGTCCAGAAAGGGACAGGGCTGTTTCTGGGTCTGTAACCAGGACCAGAGTTGGTGGCTCTACCTGGGCATAGGCCTGCCTTCTTAAAATGGCCCTGCTTGGTCTTGGGCTCCACCAGAATTTCATAGTCTCCTACATGGACCCCATAACTTCCACAAAGGCACTTTGTCTATGGCTCCCAAACCTTTGCTGCTGAGTAGGGATGTGAGCAAGGGACCTCCTATTGTGCCATGTTGCTGATGGCACACACCCTCACACTTCTCTTTGATTAACACTGCACAATCATTTATTTTATTTATTATGGTTTCCACATAAAGATGATTTTTTGACCATTTTCTAATTTATGGATGGTTTATTGGTATGGTCATATCAACTATTGTTAATTATGTGATTTGACCACAGTTTCTATTGTAGTTTTATGTTTGCCTCCTTCTGGGCTGTCTGAAGTGGTGGGCACAAAGATGACAGTGATCACGTTGGGCTTGCTTTCTGGTGGCTTGATTAGGGGTTGTATGCAGATTCTGTTTGATAAATAACTGAGGAGAAAATATGCACATTTAACAGCCAGTCTGTGATTATTTTGCCTCAAATACCTCCATTAGAGAAAAATACATCTTTGAAAAGTAAAACCATTCCAAATTTCCTTATGAAGCATTCATAGTCTTCCTTAAACTCATAACATCTTGTAAGAGATTAGAAGTTCTGCTAGGTCTATATTATTTCTTATGATTTGGTTTAGAAGTAGAAAACTATCATTTAATAACATCTGAGCCAATATGATGTTAAGAGTTAATGCTTTAAAAGATTTACCACTGATTAACAATGGAACAATTGTTATGTTTTTGGAGTTGACAAGTGGGATATTGAAGGAATCTTACTCTTGAGGGAAAAATTATAATCATCTGGAAATACATGTAGTCATGCGCCACATAAAGACATTTCCGTCAAGAACAGACCACATATATGACAGTGGTCTCATAAGATTATAATGGAGCCAAAAGCTTTCTATTGCCTAGTGACATCATAGCCGTGATAACATCGTAGTGGAACACATCACTCATGTGTCTGTGGTGATACTGGTGTAAACAAACCCACTGCACTGCCAGCAGTATTAAAATATAGCACATACTATTATGTACAATACACAATACTTGATAATGACAACAGAAGACTTACTGGTTTAAGTATTTACTATACTTTCCTTTTTATCATCAATTTAGAGTGTATTCTTCCCACTTATTAAAAACGGTTTGCCATGAAACAGTATGCCGTGTTATGCCGGTAGCAGCCTCATAACATCTCGTGTTTACCATCTCTTGATTGCATCATTTTCTCTTGTGCTTGATTTAATCTCGTGTTGTTTTGTAAATTTAGTGTAGCCTAAGTGTACAGTGTTTATAAAGTCTACAGTAGTGTACAGTCATGTCCCAGGCCCTCACATTCACACACCATTCACTGACTCACTCAGAGCAACTTCCAGTTCTGCATACTCCATTCATGGTAAGTGCCGTATACAGGTGTACAATTTTTTTATCTTTCATACTTCATTTTTACTGTACATTTTGTATGTTTAAATGTTTAGATACAACATTACTTAGCATCATATTACAATTGCCTACAGTATTCAGTACAGTAACATGCTATACAGGTTTGTAGCCTAGGAGCAATAGGCTATACCATACAGCCTAGGTATGTAGTAGGCTATACTGTCTAGGTTTGTGTAAGTGCACTCTATGATATCTGCCCAATGATGAGATTAACCAATTTCGCAGAACATATCCCCATCATTAAGCAGTACATGACTGTGTGTGTGTGTGTGTGCGTGTGTGTGTGTGCGGGTGTGTGTGTGTGTGTGTGTGTGTGTGTGTGTGTGTGTATGAATGATACAGTATCGTAGAACACCTATCACTTATTATGGCTCCTGGAATACTCTGTTGATTGATATTGGCTTCAAGAAGACCCACTGCAACTTCAGCCCTAACCCCTCCCAGATATTATGCTTCAGGCAACTCATGTAATAGCAACACCCAGCTAAAGAGCTCTGGGGCCTAAAGAGATACCAAATGTAAGAAGAAAACCATCACAGACATTTTAATTTTTAATCTAGAAGCAAAACAGTTACTAAAGGTAAGATTCTTGTGAAATCTCAAATGGGCATTATTTTTTTCCATCCGTATGGCTTCCTAAAACTAAAAAAATCAACTCTATAATATTTGTAGAACTGAGTATAAGGTGATATAATAAAACTAACTGTACAGCTCAAATAAACATATTTCTTTATAATTGGTTTCCAATTTTATTTGCATGTCAGAATCATCTGTGAAGCTTTATACGGTTTTTTCAATGGTATCTCAGTAAAGCTGAAAAATGAATCATCTGTGAAAATTGTTAAAACTTAGAAGCTTTAATGCCATGCATCTCTGCCACTTCCTTTGAGCAAGTCATCAAGCCTCTCTGTCCCTTGGAACCTCATGGGGATAATAGCTATCTTCTTCATAGGCATGCTGTGAGAATTAAATGAGTTAGTATATGTAAAGCCATTAGGACAGAAAACAACCTCTCATGTAGTTCTTAATACTGTTATTCTATGTCTACGTAACTTGGATCTTTTGTTTCTAGGGGTCCCGGTCTGACTCTTAATCTGGATTGATTCCTATAGGGAGCTCTGTTTACCTAGTCTGGCATTGTGATATTAGAGAGAAAAAGTTGTGCATGTTGCTCTTTCTATTAGGGCAATACTCCTGTTCGTCAGTAATAGAGTCCGGGGTGCAGCCATGAAAGAGGGAGGAAGGGAAGGCATGCAGAGGCCATATTTTAGAGCTGGAAGCAGGTAATCCAGCACCATAATGATTCTAGAATGAGATTTAGCCTTGCCATTTTCCTCAAATATCCCACAATCTACTGAAATGTATTTATTTAAAAAAAATGAAGAAAGATGTTGATGAAAACAAATCGCATTCTATAAACTTTGTTTACATTTGTTTAAAGCATAGTTCTAAAATTTCAAACTAGGATAATAAAATGTGGAACCAATCCTGACATGGTCTAGAAAATTTGGCAATGATAGTACAAAATAAGTACCGCCAGAGCTGAATGGCTCTGTAGACAGATACCCTGGAGATTTTCCATGGAAACCTATGTGCACAGACAACTGGAAGAGATCAGATGATTTCTCTTTCCCAATAAGAGAAATATGCTGGCCTTTGCATGCTTGACACAAGCTTGGAGAGGTCGGGTTACACTAAACAATTGGGGCTTCAGTTTATTGCCAGCCAGCAATGGGAGAAAGAGGGAGTTGAGTAAAATATTTACAATTTTAGAAAGTCCACCTGAAATTATGGCTTGAGATGCATACCTGTTTCGTCGTAGGATTTGTCTGGTATTGCTAAGAATTCTTATGCACTGTAACAGTTACCAGTCTCTTACCTCTCAGCTCCCAGTCTACTCTTTTGTCACCTGCTTTGCAGCAAGCATGATGCTAAACTTGTCAGTAGGGACATTGCAGGAGGAAGGAGTCTGTCTTTCTGATTCCCTTGTGCTGTCTGTGTTCCCTTCTATGTTCCCTTGTGGGTTTTTTTTTGTTTTTTGTTGTTTTTTTTTTTTTGCTTCTAGAGGCACTTTGTTCCATCTGTATTACCCTCTATGCACAGTCTTCCAACAAATTCATGTCCTCAGTCTCAGCCTGGTGACCATCTCACTGACTACTCTCCTGATGTGGACCCCACATGCTTCAGGCCTCCCACTGCTCTTCCAGTAAGTGGACTCCCAGCGCCACACCTGGCAGGCTGTTTTTGCTTGCCCTGAGACTATGAATGAGCTCTGGCTGGGACATTGCAAGGAACGTCACTATCTAGTGGGCCCCAAGTCCAAGTACACCATCTGCAAGTGGTCTGAGTCCAAGCCTTAGGGAGCCGGCGCCCTTTCCAGGTTGTTCTTTCCTTGGATTCTCTACCTCAGCCCTGTTAAAGAACAAAATTCAACTGCGTATATTTGAAAATCTGATTGGCTTTATTGAGCAATTCATGAGTTGAGCAACTAGATTACTCATACGGGGTTATGCAAAATGGAGGCTTTTTAAAGGAAGAAGGGTGGGGCAAAGGAGCTATTAACAAAAGAATAGAATGGATTATTCTGGGACCGGGACATCTTCTTTTGAGGGGAAAGAAATGGTAAGTGAAGATTTTTATCATGCAGGTTGCTGCTGCTTTCTGTGGGAGATGGAGAGGGCCCACTGGACAGATTACCTTCCTAATGCCTGACCAGAAAATTTCATGCTGATTGATTAAGATTATGTTTCTGGGAGAGTTGAAAGAGCAATTAGGTCATGTACTAAATCTAGGTTTGCTATCATGAGCTTTAGCACAAGCGACACCATTTTGGACCTGTATTTTTCTCTTTAACAGCACTAAGGCATTCTTTAGAACAGGGCTTAGCATCTTTGACCTGCTGTTGGTTTTTGTAAATAAAGATTTACCAGAACACAGCCATGCTCCATTCATTTATATTTGTTTCTGGCTGCTTTGACGCTGTAAAATAGCATACTTGAATAACTGTGACAGAGACCACATGGTCCGCAAAGCCTGTAATATTTACTATCTGGCCCTTTAACCGAAAAAGTTTGCTGACTCCTTTTTTATAGTTATCCTATGTTACGGTTAATAATTCTTTATATTAAAATGTCCTTGTTCAAATTATTTTGTGGTTTTCGGCTCCTAATTGGACCTTCTGATACATTCACTACATATCTATACCCCTCTAGGGGTTACAACCCATAGAATTGGTACCATGTCAATTTGGGAAAGAAGCAGTTACTACTTTACCCTCGACCAACAAAATCCCCAAGGCAAGGAAATACTCTGAGTCTGGCTACTCCCTGCAAAGTGTGAAGAAAAAAAAGTAGAGAGAACAATCATAAGTTAATTATATTGATAAATTACCTCACCTCATCCATACCTTATTCATTTGTTACACTTGAAAGCAATCCAGATGCCTAGCACATAGTAAGAATTTACTAAATGATTTTGAACAAATGAAATAAGCATATGAATGATACAAGAAAAACTGAAAACACACAATAAGCAGAAATCTTTCTTTCAATGCAAAGAATCACAAATAATAAAATGTAGATAAGCTATGGGAACCTTTTTCCTCAAATATTTGCTCTATGAAAATCACGGCAACTATATAAAGAAAAGATATGTGCCTGTGAATACATTATCTTAGGCTATACATGCAAATGAAGTGGAAAACACAAGAAAAATAATTTTCTCCTGAAACATTCTTATAATTGAGACAAGCATTGCATTTTTGGTTTGAATTAGCTGAGTCGAATCAGTTTTTTGACTTTACTTTTGAGGCCGCAGCCATAGAGATGTTCGTACTGGGTTCACTTCAATAAGCAGCTGTGGACTGGGGTCAGTTCTTATTTTATTTAGCATTATTCATTCATTCAGAGTCTATGTTCAGCTAATTACTTGCAGGAACAGTACTTATTAAGAAGAATAACTCATTTACATGGAAGGAGACTACAGTTTGCCCTTTTTTGCTTTTCTCTCTCTCCCTTCCCTTTGCATTTATTCTTCTTTCATTTGGAGCAACGTGAAGCACAAAAACCAAATCAAAGCACTCTGAATTCTGATTTCTTGTTTCCCAAACATTCAGACCTTTTCGTAAGCAGAAATTAGCCTTTGCCAGGTAATTCAAACAAAAATTACATTTTATTTTACCTCTTCAAGTGAGCATTTTGCCATGCTTATTACATCTTCCTGTCTGCTCACAGACCATTTTGCAATGGTTAGCTGTGCCTTCCCTTTAGCTGATGGCAGGGCATTCTGCGGGAAACTTTAGATGCCCGTGATATTTTCCCTACTGTTTACAAAAGCAGAAAAGAATTTCACACTTTTTTGAGCACTGCAGGTGTTTCAGCACCTTTAAATGCCACTTATAAGCCATTCTAAACAAACCAACCTGCCTACCAGGATACCAAAATACCTGTTAGCACTTTTTTTTTTTTCCATGAAGGATGAAGAGTTTTCTTTAATGCACCAAATGAATTCAAGGAATGCATTTTCTTTCTAGGCCTTACTCAGACAGAAATGTAGGTAGCCCAACATTAAAAAGATAAAAAAAAAGTGATTTCTGTTGTTATTGGCAGTAGGGACTTGAAAGAGGGAGAAAGTGGTGATTATTCCCTAATAGCAATTGTATAGAAAAATAATGTTAATAATGCTGTCATTTTGTTTAAATCACCCCCTAGGTGATCTCAGACTTGTTTGCATATTGTAATCACTTGGAGAGTAAAATAATAATGATGATGATGATGATGATGATGATGATGATGATGATGATAAAGATGCCTGTATCCACCCCAAGAGATTGCAACTTAACTGGCCTGGGGCTTTAGAAGTTTGAAAAAGCTCCTCCTGTGATTGTAACGTGCAGACGTGTTTGGGAACCATTGCGCTAGGTTGACCTTTGAGATAAAGGACTAGCGTAGAGCTGTCTAATAGAGCTTTCTGAGATGGTGGAAACAGTAACTGCAGGGAACACTGGCACCCTGAGAGCAGGAGGAACAGAGGGAAGAGGTTGGTGTTTTCGCAACCGGGAAGCTTATAAAAGGATCCTATGGCACTGAGATCCAGACCTCTGAGAAGAGCAATTGCTTGGTTGGTGCTGGTACCACTGAGAGGAATTCATCATTCTGGTAGCGTGTACAGAAAATGGAATCGACTACTGCTGCCAGGGAGGAAAGCCCATCAAGGCTCTCTGATGGGAGCAGACAAACAGGAAGGAGAAAGTCTTTTACCTCCCTTCTGCTTTTCAGTGTCCCTCTAGAATCCCCTGCTCTCAGTATCCAACAAAGAAACTGTTGGCCAAAGGGAAATAGTTTGTGGGGTCCTCTCCAAGCCAGGTGTTGAAGGGTAGATCTGGAGCTGAAAAACCATATTTAATGCCCAACATAATTGTAATAAAAAAAATGCGTATTTACATAAAAGAAACATTTTTATACATATCCAATTAACGAATTTTTTAGAACTGTGTTACTATAAGTTCTGTGAACATGCACTGTTATATACTGTTGGTGGATGTGTCAATTAACAGCCTGGAAATCAAGTTGGCAAGTCTTAAAAGTGTGTATAACACTTGACTCATAGTTTTGCTGTCAGAAATTTATCCCAAAGACATGATGAAAACTGTCATCTAAGATTTATGTGCGAAATATTTGTTGTGCCATTGTTCATCCGAATAAGAACCTTGATGACCCAAATAGGAAATGGTTAAGTACATTAAAGAGTATAAATATTTAATTTTATGAAATGATTAAAATTGGGTTTACATTGCAACTTGTAGAGAAATCATGATTATGGTATAATGGATGAGATATCTTTTCATTTAATAATTTACCATGTGCATTATTATTGATTTTTCTTTTCTTCTCTCTATATTGCTGTATTTTCTGTTTCCTATAATATGCCTATATTAATAATAAAACAATACAAATAATAACATAAATAACAAAGGAATAGATTCATTAATAGGATTAAAATTAAAATGTTTATATGTAAACAAAAAAAATACATTGGAGAAAAAACCTGCAGCAACTATAACTTAGTGGGATTAGTATTCCTGGGTATAATGTAAAATCGTAGAACCATTTTGGCAAAAAAATGGAATATTAATTAATAGTTAAAATACACATATTCTTTAATCTTATAAAAACAATTCTTAGAATCTATTCTAAGTCTGGATAGCAAATATTTTAGGATTTGCAGGTCTCTGTCACATGTTTGTCTTTGTTTTTTATGACTCTTTAAAATGTAAAAAAAAAGAAGAAGAAAAAAAAGTGTTCTTAGTTCATTGACCATACAGAAAAGTTCACAGACTATATTTGGCTTGAGGACCATGCTTTGCTGACCTCTATTCTAGATCATATATATAGTGAACAGCTAGAGTTTCCGTGCGATATTTTTCTTATGAGTTCAAATAATGGGACAGCTAACTACTCTGTCCTCTATATCTTATGTGCCTCTATAACCATTAGAAAGGGGGATAAAAATTGATAAGTAAATGTGTCTGTTAGCTACTGCACCCCCCCCCCCCAAAAAAAAGCAGCAAAACAGTTCAAAACTCAGAAGGCTATACTAACAATTACTTATTCTCACAGACCTGGCTTGGTCAATTGCTGATCTAGGCTATGCTCAGCCTCTGGTGCTGTGAGGTAAACCATGAAAAGAACATGCCATTTTAACCTAGGCCCTAGAATGAGACCTATGGAACAAGTCTACAGCCTAGAACAGAGCAGCCCAGCTGAGTTCTTCTGAGATTGGGAGAACCATAGTTAACCTGAAGACTTGTGAGAATAAATGCTACTGTAAGTCACTGAGTTTGGGAGTGGTTTGTTATGCAGCTCACACCTTTTGCTCCTTAGTTGGTTTAAGGATGTCTAACAAACTAGAGCTGTTCAATAAATAGCAAAGTACGATCATAATATAACAAATATATGAAGGTTCTTTTAATTGTTACTAGCATGGTGGTATCTCAATAAGTATTTCCTTTTGCTTTTTTGGGCAGTAATAAATTTGTCGTTGTAGGAAATTGCAAAATGGTAGATAACCATTATCAGAGAGTAATTAGTTGATAACACTCTCTTTTCAGCAATTCTGTCTCATAAAGAACTCATTAATAATGTTTAATGTAACTGTAATATGTTGTTTAATGTAGCAATTCTTTCATTTCCATGCACCTCATTAAATGAGTACTTCCTATTTTCCAGGTATCATATACCTATAGTTTCATTTAAATCTAATAAAACTGTATCTTATAAATAAAGGAATTAAGTCTAGAGAAGAAGTTAAGCATTGGAGATCAAAGCTATCTCTTAAGGTGTCATAGACAAGGTGGTGCAAAGCTGGATCTAGAATTGTGAGTAGGACATGGAAAGAAGGGGAAGAGGGCACTCCAATTTGGGCAAAAACTGCTAGAATAAGGATTGTGGAAGAGTGAGGATAGCAGTCAGTTGGGACTCTAGTATACCTGGAAGAGAGGATTTGTTTAGGAACTGGTAATACATATGCTAGAAATTTGTAATAAGAAATATCATTAAAAACATTCAAAGAATGACAGAGAGAAGTTTTCACTTGATGGAATAGGCAGTGGAGAGTTTGTACAAAATTACAATGAAAATAATGATTTATGAGGCTCTGTCTTATGATGCTAATCAATTAAAATCTTCAAGTTTGAAAAACATATTTTAACTGTTTATCTATTATCTATTATCTATTGCATGCCAAACACTGTGCTTGGTAGTTATAGTCACATAAATGGAGAATTAGGCATTGTGGGAGTTAAATATTTGAATAAGATGTTATCCCTTTTTTAAGTAAAACAGATAAATATTTTTTACAGCTGTAATTTAAGTTATACATTAATAACTGCTATAATAAAATTAAAAGAATTAAGAGAATATAGATGCTAGAGAGATTAATTACTATTAGGAGGACCGAGGCAGTTTTACATAAGAGATTTCAAATGGACTTGCTAGCAAATTACTCATAATGGGCAATAAAAGGGCAGAATCAAAGATGAAGTCAAAGCTTTTAGTACAGGATACTGGAATTATGGTATTGACACTGACAGAAATAGAAACCTGGGAATTATGATAATACTAACTATGCACCAATTTCATAATTGATGATGAGCCAACCAAACTTTTTTGATTCAGTTCTAAATTCTGTGGCATGTTATAAAACATAACACATTTGTTTTTAAAAATTAACCTCATTTAACTCAAGATGTTTAACTTAACATCTTTTAAATGAGTAAAGATATTTAAATGAGTAAAAAATGAGGAAATGTATCCCCATTTGGTCTTTCTTAGATGTAAATGGTGTGTTCTGGAAAATGTGAACAAACACTTAGCTTTGCTAAAAATATATTATCTTACAAGCCATCTGTAGTATCTTACCCTTTGGAAAGTTTTGGAGGTGGTATAGAGATAAAAATTTAACTATAACCTTGAAAATTTTAACTATAACCCTGAAAAGTTTGATCATAATCAAGACATCCATGGAAACATAAGACATATGAGAAGAGGAATCTCATATTGTACTGCAACAGAACCTCAGCAAACATGAGCTTCGGTCTAAGGAAAGAAAAATCTAAGCCAACTCCACGAAGTCTTGGAAAATATGTACAAAGACCTTGCCAGTAACATTACATCCCAATCAGTAACACATGCTTTTCTTGAGGTTAAAATTACTATTTTAAATAAGTCAGCAAAGACAGTAAAATTTCTGCAGATGCTATTATTTTGTAAGTTTCTTATTAATGCTCTGAGTCAAACTCTCTTCCCCATATAAGATACTCTGTCCTGGAGGCTGTAACATGCTATTTCTGTAGACTGGAAAAGGCACTTTTATCTCTGTTTCCTCGTCTGAGGAATGAGAGGGTAAGACTTGATTTCCTCTCTCCTTTTTTTCTTCCCAAGCTCTTTTTCTCTTTCCTTTCCTTCTCTCTTCCTTGAATTTTTATCGAGGACCTTCTTTGTGTCCTAGTTTAGTCTCATATATTTTACCCAGAATACCATAATCCATAATACATCTCTGTACCTCCAGTATGGCCCTCCCCAAAGTTATTCTCAAAAAATGTCCGGAGTAATGAATCTAAAATGCCAGTGTGCCTGTGTCCTTTCTCAGTCTACTGTAAATAATTCTACTTAATGTGGCTCCCATGGACCCTTCCCATAGCTTCATCTCAGGCCACTCCCCCTATTCTATCATGCCCTAGTTACTGTAGCATTCCTTGAACATAGTGAGACCCCTCTCTGACTTTCTGCACAAACAAGCTCCTACTCATTCTTCAGATTGTTAGCAAATGTCTTCTCCTCTGAAATACCTTAGGGAAGAGTCAGTCTTTTCCTTTTCTGTAGTCACTATGCTTGGTTTTTGCCTTTATTGTAGCACTTATTCCATTCTATTACACTTAATTTTTTTATATGTTTGTCTCTTTCAACCCTAGGCACAGTGCCTTGAACATAATGGGTGGTCAATAAATATGTGTCGAGTTGTGAGCATTTTAGTGATTTTTATCCGAGATTGAACTACATAAGTGTCCTCAATTTTCAACATCTTTTTGATAAAATCAGAAATCACTGAAAATTACAGGAGCAGGAAAATGTGAATTTGGTGCTTCTTAATCTATAAAAGTTATATCTGAGATGTGATTCTTTATCAATTTTAGTGTATTGGTAACTAAATAAAGCAGTACAATTTGTGATCATTTTAAGTCATGAAGAAATATCTGGGCTTATTCTAGGTGTTAAGAAGGCATTGGTCAATTGTTCATATTATGCATTCCTGAGCTATTTCTACCCCCCAAAATCAACACATCTGTTTCCTGCTCTGGAGAAAATTCTTTGCTCACCTGTAGTTTGACTTCATGTTATGTCTTCTGACATGGACTTGGAAAGCCTGTGTGACACATTTTCCTATAAATTTGGCTACAGCTTTCATTAAGCCAACTTGACCACTTTGCCTTATAAAAACACTGTAAATTCCAGGATCTAATTGGCACAAGGATTACTTTTCCAGAGATGAAGCCAGATGCAGAGCAGGTCCCTAGTTATGTTCTTTTGGCTAGAATTTTTCTTGTTTTTTTTTTTTTTTTCCTTTTTTTTTTTTTTTTTTTTCCTAACAGCATCTCTTTAATATCAGGAAATTGAGCAAAAAAATATTTTTGAGGGGTAATTGAGCTAAAATTTGAAGAAATACATAGAAAATGTTATCTTTACTCTTTAACAACCTCTGACTAATTTTTTTTCAGCACCTATAAAAGTTTTACAAAAATTTGACTTTTAAAATGCAGATTAATATCTGTTGCTTATTTCATGTAGTTTTAAGTATTAACATCTCAGTGCAAAACTTTAAATCTTATATAAGTTGTTAAAAGAACTATCTTTTAGAAAAAATAACATCATAAACATTTAGCTTTATTAATGGTAAAAAATAAAAATTTTAAAGGTGAAAGTTGAAGTTAGAAATTTGGAGCTGACTCAGTTAGCAAAAGATAAGCAAGGTCAACAATTTTACATATAAATTAGAGTGAACAGGCCTTTTTGGCCTGGTGAGAAATTACTTGTTAGTGACTTTTACGTGAACAGTTTTAATAAATTGGTTCTAATTTAAGCCATCCTATATAGATGAAGTAGGGAATAGATGGCAAGAAAAATATATTCCCTGAAGTTAAAACTTATTCAAACAAAACTGGAAGGGAAAAAACAATACTAACCAAAGCAGTAGGGGGGCATCACGGTCAAATAAAATGATTTTTTCTCTAAATTATTTACTAGAAGGTACCAAAGAACAACCAAGAGCAGGCAGAATCTGGTGGAAATTCAGCTCTTGAAATACAGGTGAAATTTACGTTTATATTTGCTAGGGTCAGTCTATGATATGGGATGGGTAAAACATAATCAGAAACCATAGTCTTATTGGCTTGTGGTATTAGAGGAAAGGACATAAGTCTTACAGAATGGCTGGGGATTAATGAGGGGATTCTGAAAAGGATGAGTCCATAGGTGGGAACCCCTCAAATCTTTATATAAACTGCTGCTGAATTGCAAAGGCGCTGAGGAGACTGTGGAGCTCGTGGACAGCTACATGGCTGAAAATACTGAAGAGATTTTAGCTGCTGGTGAATTAGATTGGTTAAAAATAATAAAATTAGTTGACCATACCAAGTGTTTTGGAGAAACTGTAAATTTTATACACAAATTTTATAAAAATCCAAAATGGTATACAAATTTTAAAAAGTTTTGACAGTTTTTTAAAATAATGTTTAACATCCATCTGACAGATAACTAACTCACCCATTTTACTCATAGCTATTTGCCAAGACAAAATGAAACATATGTTCACATGAAGACTTGCACATGAAAGTTCATGGCAGCTTTGTTTTTAATAGCCACAAACTAGAAACAACATAACTGTTTATTTTTTAGGTGAAAAATTGTAATGAAAAAAATTATGCTTTCCTTAAAGAGACGATGTTAGAGTCCATCTCAAAACTCCGGAATCCTTAAATGATCAGATCATTGATACACTTTGTCTTCATAAAGGATAAATGGTTTAACAGATGGAACCAAGGACTAAAGCATGAATTTAATGGTGCAAAAATTCCACCAACTGTACAAAAATTATGCATAAGAACTTGGTTTGCATTGTCAGTTCATTTAGTTCTTATATTTCACATGATGGTATTTGCTTAGTTTGCTTAAAATGTTTTTACATAATTTACACAACGTAATCCTAACGAATTCTCCATAAAAAGGTAGAATGAGAAACATGATTAATTTTTACAGCTAGAAAGATAAAGCTTAAAAATGCCTGGTGAAGCCCATAAGATATTTATTTAGTAGCAAAGCTTCAAGTCTTCTAACTGAAAAGTTATTAGATGTCAGTTTTCTAAGCATATTTAATTTTACTTTGAAGGAAAACTTTGACAGACATGTTAATATGTAAGGAACAAGCACGTGGAAACAATTATTATTGTAACTTCTGTCCATACACTACTTATATCTAAACATCTTGGAATTATTGACAAATTAACTTCTTTCTCCCAATCTTCCTGCAAAGGAGAAGACAAACCTCATTTTAAAATGTGGATATTCAAGTCTAGGAAGGTGATTTGTAATTTATTTTCAATCTGAAACTTGGCCTGGGAATAGCCTTGAGGGTCCAGAGTTTTGAGAAAGCAGCCTTTGCAGCTGTATCCGTGTGGCTTGTAGGACTGTGCTCACAGAAGTGGGGCCTTGAGGTAGTAAATTGCTGATAAGAGTCCTCTCTGCTAACAACACAAGGTGGTCCATACAATCCATTGAAGAATCTGTTAGTTTAGCTTGGTTCTCTAATTTAGTGAAATCTAAACGTAATTTTTTAATGTCTTTTTTGTAATTAGCACTTATCATTATAGCTGGAATCCAGACTTATAAACTTGCTTAAGATTTATTTTACTTTAGTAAAACTAGATATAGTTTTATTAACATCTAAAGAATAGATGTATATAAGATTAAAAAATACCTAACAATACATAAACGACATAAAAATGGACAGGGTATTATATTAATCTGGGGTGAGAGGCATGTTAGAATTAGACATTAGGAAATAAATTAATATGCCATTTTTTGGCATATTATTTGATCTTATTATTTGATGCCAAATTATTTGATCTTCTTTCATTGGACTATTTTCTATATTTCTAGGGTTTGAGCAAGTATGAAGGAGAAAGTTACATATATATGTTATTTTTCTGTTAGATTTTTAAAAAAATATATCACTAAGTTTATATGTCTTGCATCTAGTGGGAAATTAAGTAGGTACTTGCAGGGAGTAGCCGGCTTGGTTTGGCCTAATTAGGTATTGCAGATACAACCTTGTGCGCTTAGATTTACTAAACTTAGGAAAAGTTTAAAAAAGAA
>NW_011889409.1:132653-158590 GCF_000151845.1 Pteropus vampyrus
TATGTCTTGAACTATTTCCCCAGAGGTACTTTTTGGGTCATCAGTAAAGAGGAACTGAAAGAATCCTATATATACCCATGGGTCACTATTGATTCTCCAGATGTGTCTTTTCAAGTAGTTTGTTATTTGAGAAAGCGTGAACATAACTTAATTATTCAATAACTCCTAAAGTCTTACCCAAACTATGTGTCAAATAAATAATTTTTCTTTTCTTTGATTGTATGTAGCCTTCACTTGACTATGAATTCTCAACTTCAGTTTTAATTTTAAGGTTTAAAAGGCTGGCTCCTTAAGTTATTCTATTGTATTGTCTCTTATTATTTACTCCTTAAATACTTATTACCCTTAAAGAATATGCATTTGTTCTGTCTTCAAATGCCCCAGTATTTATGCCTGTGAGGATCCACGCTCTAATAATTTGGGATACGAACTTGTCGTGAAATAAAAACTCCAGACATATAAATATGGTAGATTCGCCCTAGAAGTAGGATTTGTACCTTCAATCTATCATAGAATTTATAGTACAAATAGATCCCTTTTTTCCTGTTTGTTTTAAAATGAGAAATTGTAGTCTCCTGAGTTCTAGAGTTCCTGTTAAGAACAGCAGAAGGAACACTCAGCTAATGTTTAGTATCCATATGCTTCATTAAAGTGGCCAGATGTCCTGCATTTGTCAAGGGGGACAGAGAATTGATTTTTTTCTCTCTCCTGATTATTTCCTTCAAGAAGTCTATCATGGATACATTTCGTGCCTTTACTGGCCCTCTTTGCAATTCTTATCCATGCCTTGCTCTGAGAACATCATAATTGATGACCTACTGTTTTTGTATCTGAGACTTAAGGAAAATAAAAAGTTTGTTGCTCCTTTGTGGCTCTGAAGTTTATTATATGAAAAATTTATGTCAGAATCTTCATCCTGCCTATATAGTCATATAAAAGTAAATTAATTATTTAAAATGGGCGGGATCCTGTTTTTTTAAAGGCTGAGCTTCGACACACATTTTAAATCTTCTTGTAAGTACTGAATTAAAGTAAGAAAATGTGATCTCTTTACATAGTAAATACTGTCAGGAAAAATGTCCAAGATTTGAAAATGGGAGAAAGAGATTACTGGACATCCTTCAAATTATGTGCTGGGCATTGTCTGTCAGACTCTTTAATGATTATCAGATTCTTAGTGGTCTTGCACCTTTGAGTAACTTTCTATTGATTAGGTTAGGTGCTTGTTAACATTTTAGTCTCGGAATCCCATTACATTATTAAATGTTGAGGACCCTATGTAGAACTTTTGTTTATGTGGGCTTTATCCAATGTTATACCATATTATATGTTAAAACTAGGAAATTAAAAGATATATTTGTTAATTTATTTTAAATAACAATAATAAATCCATCACCTGTTAACATAGGCACCTGCTCATTTTTATGAAAATAATTATATTTTCCAAAATAAAATGTTTAAGGGATGAGCAATATGCTTTACAATTTTTTGCAAACTTCTTTACTGTCTGGCTTGATAGAAGATAGCTGGATTCTCACGTTTATTTCTGCTTTCCATTGATTGTATTCTGTTGTTTTGGTTGAAGTATAAAAAAAAAAAATCTATCCTCACACAGATATGTACTCAGAAAAGGGGGGAGTATTTTAAGAGCCCTTTCATATAATTACACATGTTCTTCTTTGATAATGTACCAGTACTTGACAAGTGGTAGTTTCTTAAAGGTTAGTTGCAAGGTGGAATCTGAAACCATAACAATGAACTTTTCAAATTATTCCCTTTAAAGTCATTGTTTTATTTTGTACTTTAAATAGATCATTTATCTATATTTGATTATATAACATTGTACATTGGCTATTTTAAAAATATTGGGTTGTGATATGAGTGACAGTGGGAACAAAGGAATAGGGGCCCAGCCTAGAGACCACCCAAAGAACACCCAATGGTAGTTATTCCTCCTGCATCCCCAGAGACAAAGGAAAGGAGGCTCATAGTCTTAACTGGCCTAATCTGGCTACAGATGCCTGCACAGAAGGTCATTATAATACTATGTTTACGCCTGGAAGTTCATGAATCTAATTATAACAGACTGTATTCTGGGTAAGTACATACACGCTAGGCAAAGAGTTATATACCAGCCAGGTGTCAATCAAAATGACCTCACTTGTCAATCACCTAGGAATGCTTTTGGAACCACCCATCACAGCCCAAATAAAAGGCAGACATTCCCACTTTTGGGCCCTTCTTTTTGCCTTCTTGTTATAGTTACTACAGCACTCTGTTGCAGTTCTCATTGCTGGGACCATGTGCCTCCTTGGGGCATACTTTGTCTTTCTAAAAAATATTTTTAATAAAACTATTAAATCTCAATGACCTGTGATTCTTCACTGCCTTCATTTGTGAAAGAACCGAGGGAAAATTCTAACTACATTTCTGTGCCACTGTTATCCCTTTCCCTCCCCACTATGCTTGGGGTGACACTGAACTCTAGCCCCAATGGTGACAGATCTAAGCAGATTTTCTAAATGTTGACACATTTGATATCCAATATTTTAAAAAGTGAAATTTGTTCATATCACTCAGCCATTTTTGCAAATCAGATTGTCTAAGGGAAGCACATATTTATTGTTGTTTGGAGAATAACTTTAAAATATATGTGCCATTAGATCCAGAGAGAACACTAAAATAGACTTTCTTAAAGAGATAATTTCACAAAAATGTAAAAAGTATGGAAAAATATAAGCACAAAGGTATTGGTCACAGGATCATTTATAATAGAGAAAGAGTGGGAAAAAGCAACCTTAGATTTTCCTTAATAGATCATTTGTTAAATATAGTGTGGGACTACAAAAAAAAAAAAACAGATTATTTTATACCCATTAAAATACTGTGTATGTGTATTTAATGTCAGGAAAAGATGTGCATGCTCTATTGTGGAGTAAAAAGTTTTGTTATAAAGCTGCAGTAGAGCATGCTCATAATTTATAGAATTCTTGTGTATACATATTGGCATAGATAATATGACAAATAGATAGTTTTGAAGGAAATTTTCCAAAATGTTAATCAGAAATATCTCTGTATTGAGAGATTTGGGGGTTTTTGTTTCTCTTTGTACTATTTCTATTATTTAATTTTTGTGAATAGAAGTATATAAATTTTTATAGTCAGAGAAAACAATAAAACTTTCTTTTTGGAAAATGAAAGTCCGTTTTGTTTCTAAAACTAGAAAGTATACATGTGTTTTATTTTGACAGTCAGTGTAGGCAATAGTTCAAAGCAAGATGTTGCTTATGGGCTACTAGTAGAAGTATTATGGGCACTAGTAGAAGTGCAATCTTCCCGACAAGCAATTTGGCTTAAAATTCTTAAAATTTTTATACTTGTTAATTTAACCAGTTTACCTCTATTAATTAATCCTATAGAAATACTCAGAAATATACTCAAAGACTTGTCTAAAACATTCCTGTGTAAACAACAGGAAATAATTTGAGTACATTATGGTATATTTATTTGATAGACTACCATGCAGAGAGAATGCTGTGAATCGCTCTTAAATGTTGCCTGTTCAAATATTTATAGTTGCAAGATGCTGTGATTTGGGAAAGGAAGAAATAAGAAGTTGAGAAATGGTATGACATAAGCCATCTTTCCCATTTTTTGGTCTGTTCTGTGAGATTTGTAGCCTATCCGTTTCTTTTTTTCCTTGCTCCTACTATGACCTCTATGTTGTCTCCACTATTTTTTTGTCCCTAGTTGCCACCACCCTGGGTTTTTAGTGGTTCATGATTCTGGGTGTTAGAATTACAAGTCCACATTCTTAAATCTTTCTTATTTTATTTCTGAAATTCAAAAAAGCTATTTCGACAACCATTGATAGCAAGAAATAATAGTTTTTTGGTTATTTTTATTTTTAAAATTTATTTTTCAATTATAGTTGACATACAATATTATATCAGTTTCAGGTGTATGACATAGTGATTAGACATTTATTTATATAACTTACTATGTGATTAACCTGATGAGTCTGGTACCCATATGACACCGTATATAGTTATTACAATATTATTGCCTAAATTCTCTATGCTGTACTTTATATCACCATGACTATATTTATAACTGTCAATTTGTACTTATTAATTCCTTTCACCTTTTCACCCATCTCCCCAAATCCTCTCCTATCTGGTGACCATCAGTTTGTTCTCCGTACCTATGAATTTGTTTGTTTTGTTTGATTGTTTTGTTTTTCAGATTCAACATATAAGTGAAAGCATAATATTTATTTTTGTCTTATTTCACTTAGCATTATACCCTCTAGGTCCATCCGTGCTCTTGCAAATGGCAAGATTTCATTCTTTTTAATGGCTGAGTAATATTTCATTGTAACATATTCCACCTCTTTTTTATCCAGTTGTCTATTGATGGACACTTAGGTTGCTTCTAAACCTTGGCTATTGTAAATAATGCAGTGAACATAGGGTGCATATATCTTTTTGAATTAGTGTTCTGGATTAAGAAAGAATAGTTTTTAACAATTTTACATTATAAAGAAATATACAAGTGAGTACGGGTATGCTAGAGATACTCATAAATGTCAGAGTATACATTTTCCATTCAGAGAACAGAAAGAATTAGATATTTAATAGTTGCATATCTTTTTTTAGGATGGCATAAATATTAATTTGCTTTTTGTTTTTTTCTTGTAAAACTATTAAAAAATATTTAAGACATATTTTCTAAGTACACTTAAAACCTTATTTGAATAGTTTTTTTTTAATACTGAATTTTGGTTCTGAGCACTCAAGAGCAGCCATAATAGAATCTAAAAATCACTCAACTGGTAATACAGCAGATCTGGGTTCTCAGGGCTAACAGCTAGAAAAATATCTCATGATTAAAACTAAACTGCTGATATACAGGATCTCTGAGTCTCTCTCTAATTTCATAGTAAAAGAGAAATTCCCATTCTGTCCAAAGGATTACCTTTCTTTTTCTTTTTTTTTTAAAGTAAAGTCCTGTAATCCCAGGCTGATCGAGATAGAATAATATGCATATTTTAATATATGTTTGCAATTTTTTAAAATAAACAAAAGGTGTATAGTGAATTGCTAATAAAAAAATTGTCAGTGTATTGTAGAATGTATTTTTGAAACTAAACCCAGAGTTTAGCTTAAAAAAAGATAGGTATTATTGCATCCACAGAAGTCACAGTTTTTTATTTGGCTATATCAATACAGGAGGAAAAGAAAACAAAAAAACCCCAAGTAGACAGTCACAGGGATTTAGAGTATAACATAGGGTAGATAGTCAATATTACAGTAATGTTTGTGTGTAGTGCCAGATGGGTGCTAGAGTAATAGGGGAGATCACGTCATGGGTTGTACAGATGTCTCACTTTTGAAAATTTGAAGTAAAATAAAAAGAAAGAAAAAAGTCAAGTAGAAAATAATTTTTCATTTTAATCGTAACTTTTCATCTTAATTATAAATAATTTTTCATCTTAATTATGAAATGATTATTACTGTCCAACTATAAAAGGACAATTTCACTATCTCTGGACAATGTCAGGTTTATTTTTTATGTATTCTCATTTTTAATGATTAAATCTAAAGAAAATTTAAATTGATCCCTCAGTAAAAGCAAACACGAAAAGCAGCAGTAGCAGCAAAAATAACAATAAAATAATTGTCTCTTTCTAAAGGAACTAGTAAAAAATTGTTTTAATTTTTTTGGCATCTGTGATAATGTTTTCATTATTGTTTTAATCACATGCATGTCTGGGGAGTGATTTAAAGTGATGTAAATTTTGGGAGAGAATTCACAGGGTTTGGGGTTTTGGTTCATGTGGATTCACCCATTCTAGTTTTATTTAGGTTAGGTTTCAAATGAATCCAAAATTTCTAAACAAGGCCTGATATTGGTGCCAATATTTACATGGTTTAGAGTGTAAGCTATTATTATCTCTAATGATAACAAAAGCAAGAATTATGCATTTCTAAGTACTCATTGCATACAAAATGCCTAATGACATTTTCAGATTTTGAAAGCTACTTTTAGGGTTTATGAATTTGAACATACTGAGCTAAAAGATTGGTATTATAAAACTTTAGCATTATTAAAATGGAAACAAACAATTTTGGTTCCATTGAAAAAATAAGACCACCTATTATGGATAAATGAAAATTATACATTAATATCATAAAGTGTTAAGTCATACATGTATTTATTACCTAAAAGAATCTGAATGCTATTGAAGAAATTTTTCCAAAAAGTGCTTTGTTTTATATTAATGCATGTGCATTGGAGCATGTTTTTTTCTCTCCAATACATCTTCTTTTATATTTTAATATTGAACTACTTTCTTTCTAGCCATATCTCTTATAATGTCTTACTAAGAAAAGTTCATGTAACCTATACAGAGTATGATGGGAGGAAGTGGGGAGGGAGTTTTCACAGTGAATTCATTATATGTACATAGCATTTTATATTCACAAAGTTATTTACATATACTGTTTGATTGCTCATTAAAATAACTCAGTTGTGCAAATATTATCTACAGTGATCAGATGATAATACTAAGGCCCAGAGAGATTAACAGCTACTAGTCAAATGGCGAATTTGAAAAAAGCATCCAGCTCTCCTGACCTCTTATGGAATGTTCTTTTCACTACCACACGGAGGGATGGGATCATTAACTCAAATACTGGAGGCTATCATGCTGACATAAATCCTTGATCATAATTGACCTAAATTGTTCTGATCTACAACTGTTTAAATTAAAATTCAACAAATAATTGCTCAATTTCATTTTATGCTGACTCCAGAGACCTGGCCTTGGAGGGCCTGAAAAGGGAATCTATTACTCAGAAAATAAAGAAAAGCTTTTATTGAGTTGAATTGAGGTGATTTATTTTTTTTATTCTTTAAAGATCTTTTTATTGATTATTTTTAAAAAATCTCTTAGGAAATTCTTTATAAATGAATAAGGTTGATTTTGTGATAAAACTAAGTTCTGCTACTTACTTTTTCTTCTCTTGGAGTGCTTGGAACTTCCTTTCTCTTCATGTCTACTTTTATACACCCCAAGTAGCTTTGCCTCTTTCTTTCCACCCTTTAATCTCCTTTCTGCTCATTTAAGAGAGACTTGCTGCAAAGATACATTTCAACTGTGTGGTGGGATTTTTAAAAGCCAAAATGTAAAGAGCTGAGTAATGTATTTAACATTCTTCTAGTATTGATTCTGCCTTTATAAGTATATATTGAGTTGAAAAAATTTTTATTTTACTGAAATTTTAATCAGTTCCTTCATGTTCTTGACCAAAATCTTTTGAGATTTTATTAAGTGTAGAAGTCTATCCTAAGTCCTGGGAATTAAAAGATGATTAAGACCCTGTCCTTGATCTTGAGAATCTTTGAGTAAAATTTCCCGTTGAATAGATTGGCATATTTATTTTTGGCTTATTTCCAGATTTCTACCAGAATTTTGGTAAGTCTTTGATTTGGCCATCACTCTGTGGCTCAGACACTCTACATGACGGAACTTCATTAGCTACATTAAATTGGAAGAGAAGGGATGGGTTAGATAGATTACTAAGCCTTCTTAGGTAATAAAAGCAACCTTAAAGAAGAATTGATTGCTTACACTGACCCAGTATTGTCAAATGTGGAAGAGTTAGAGTTTGAAGAATCATAATTAACCGTACTAAAGAAAAATTACAAAGCATTTTCTGACATTCCATCCGACTTGTTTAATTGCTATTTTTTCAAAATTGGTTTGAGTGTCCTAGGTACTATCATAACAAAACCTGTCTCTTGTTAGTTCAGGGAGATAATGTTTTGAAGAGATTTATATAAAGCATATCATACACATATCAATACTAAGTTTTTTTCATAAGCATTTTCTTAAATTAGCTGGTAAAATTTTGTCTAGCTATAAAGCAGGATTTTCTCCCCAAGATTTTCAAAGCGTAGTTACTGAAAACAGTGAAATCTTACATTTCATTGGCAAAGAGCTACAAGGATTTGAACCTTTAATCAAAAATTGCTAAATGCTTTAGTTTATAAATTGTTTATGAGTTAACTAGGATTCTCCACCCAGATCTGTTCTGCTTGAGTGTGAGGGCTGGTTTTCTGCTTACAGTACCCTTGACAAAACAGGTTTCTATGGTTCGCATGTGACTGAAACCAAGATGAGATGAGAGTGATCTGATCATGTATAGAAATACTTAAACATTGTTGGCATGCATCCATTCAAAGTTACTGGGTTTTTACCTGGAGCCTGGAAATGTGTTTTAAATGACATTCTTTCTTCTCCTTTCCTTCTCTCTCAAAACCCTTGACCATCTCTTGTAGCCGATGTAACACATAAACTCTTCCAGGAGGACAGGCAGACAAGCATAGAGTTTGGTTCATAGCCAGCTTTGTTCCAACATAGTTGTATGAGTGCCACATTCATGAAGCTAATGCTCCTTTTCTGGCCCTATTTCAGGATTCCAAGTTTTCTTTCCAGATGGCTGTGCAGCTTCAGCCCCACTAGCAGGCTGTAAGCTTTATCCACCAACAAAAGAGATGTCTGCTTGACGTGGGCATGCTGGTGTGGCCTTTCTAATGGTAATAGGACCAATAATCATGTAATTAGAGATACATCTGTAGAAAGCAATCTCGATAGGTTAATAGTGGTACAGATTTTTTTTTTCTTGGCCACTCATCCTAAGAAGTGATATATCCTTTCTTTCATTTAAACAGTTAATCAGTTATTAAAACATCATTTACTGAGTGTTGTTCACTGCGTTGTCTCTGTGATAGGTGCTGGATTATGGAAACAAATAAGACAGCTATCATTTCTATAGGCCATAGACTTGTAAACAAGTATGAGACAGATGAGGAGAGTATGCTTGAAGATAACAAAAGAGAAAAGAGTAAACAATATTGCTCTGGGACAGAAAACTGTAGAAGCAGGGAAGGCTCCACAGAGGAGGCGGGGTTTGGGCTGAGCATGTGGTGATTCTGACTTATTTATCAGTTCTTGTTTTTTACTGTCTCCTAAAGTGAAAGAAATTTACCTTACTCAATTTAACATTCATAGTTTTAACTTTACATAAATGATTTCTTTTGATTCTCACAACAAACGTCTGGGATGTGTGTTATTCCTTTATACATACATGTGAAAAAGTTAACCCTGACAGATTAAATGACTTCCTCAAGGTTACATAGTTGGTAATTGGAGAAACTAGTGCTAAAAATACTCTTTTGGCACCAACTCTGCTTTTTTCACCAACATGCTGCCTCTATTTGATGGTATTTTGGCTTCATATCCAATTTGATTTTGGTTGACCCAAATGCTAAAGAGTTTCCCTTTGGTTTTGATGCAAGTATTAGAAGAACAAAGAAAAATTATACAAGTAATGATGTTTGTTGAATAATTACTAAATACCAGACATGGCATTTGTACTTGATGGTTCAGCTCACAATAATCTTATGATGCAGCTACTTCATTTCCACTTTACAGATAGGCAAACTGAATCTTGGAGTTATGAAGTAACTTGCCCAAAGTTGCACACTTAGCACATAGAATAGCTTGCATTTAGTCCTGGCAGTCTGATTTCAGAGCTCAGGAACTTCACCACTATGTTCTAATATCCGATAAGACACAAGATTAGACCACTCTACGATAGTTTAAGAATTAATGAAATAGATGATCCCAGCTATCTGGAGACCCTTTCTAGAGTTTTAAAATATAAGATTATTCTACTATAATACAAACCGGAAAGGAAAGTAGAAAAGATGTGGTATTGGGAAACCTACACAGTGTTTTTTTCCCCATTCACAACTTTATATCTGTTTTAAAACATAAGGTAATATAACGGCTTCATATTTACGTGTAACACATTTACATATTAATGATGGCTTTCTGGACAGCTAAGCAAGCATATATAGGGTGTGTTGGATGGTCTCACATCCATCCCTTCTACCCACATTGTCCGAGAAGTGCTTTCCCAAAAATATAGTAATGCCTCGTTCTTTTCACTTTGGCTCACCTTCTAGATTTGGCCAAGAACTAGGAGAATCTATCTCTTCAGCAGACTCAAATTGGTTTTATATTTCTCTATCTTAGAAGGGCTTTTGGATTTTTCTCTCCAAGGCATGTAGGAAAAAGAGGAGGAAAGCTGAGATAAAGAAGAAATGTAAGAGAAAATATAATTCCAGGAACCTGAGAACCACTATTCCTTTTTCTGATTCATGACTATGAATTGGGTTTCATAGAGTCCTAAATCAGAGTGTTGTCATCTGGTAGAGTTACAGATGTTTGAATCCTCAGAAGAATGTTATGATTGGATAGTATATCACACAATCCTAGAAAGCAATGCTGAAAAGAATTTTTGTGGAAAAGTCAGACATTTAGCGCAAATACTCTGATTCTTGTCCGTTAAATCAAACAAAAAACAAAATATTAACACCCATTATGACACTTCAAAGGGACTTCCAGAATATCTTTTAAAAAATTATTTTTAGAATATATATAATCTAAAATTTGTATATTTGATAAGTTTTCTTTTCTTAGCATCATACTGATGTGAAATATACAGGGACAATTGGAGAAGCTGGTAGGAGGGTGAGGGATCTCAATGTGCTGTGAAGATTCTTCAACCAATTACTAGATTGTTTCTCTTTGTTTATGTGATGAAGGTCAGGGATCTAACTATATCTGAAAAACTAGAGGCACCATTTGTCCCAGTTGGACAGCCAAATTTTGTAGCAATTATAATACATGGGTTAAATAGAAATCGAAGGGCAGAAGAAACACCAAGAAGTCCATACACCTGTTACAGATGAATGTGGCAGCCTAAGGGTGTGTGAGCTATTTCATGAATTGGGAACGAAGAACAAAACTTAAACCTAGGAAGAAAAGAGACCATCATTGGCTTGGGGTAGTGCTTGATTTAATCAGACACTTTATATTGAGGACATATATTTATGTTGAAAATAAAGTATTTGAGCAGTTCTGATATGCAGTATATGGGTCAGACAATGACAGAATCTTCCAAATATTAAAGTTCTTTCCTGCAGGCTTGATTTTCCTAATGGTCAGATTAATAGCAACTAACTTCCTAACCACATAATTCAGGGGAGTCATGTTAGCATAGAATGAGCATGCCTCATACATTTACTTGATAGTGATCAGATGTCCACATTCTTAATCTCTTGTTGTGAAATTAGTTCTAAAAGTTTAGTTGTATTTCCAGTTGCTACAGGATATGGCACTAATTGGATGTTATGTGGGAGTACTATTTAGCCCAATTAATTCAACTTTTTTCTGCTCATCTTCTGGATTGGTTGAGTACTTCGTTTTCTAAGGCTGGCTGGCTCTGGAAGAATGCTTTCAGAAAGGTGTATGGAGTATAACATTGTATCTTGCTCCCCCAAAACAAAAATGTGTATATGCTAAACTGAACCTGAAGAGCTGGCAAAAGAGCTACTTAGCAGTTGTTTTTATTTTAAAATAGTCACTTTAAAATAAAACATGAGAATAATTGAATTACTGTTGATTTTAGTTTAGTTCTTTTGGAATTGCAGAATTCTATTTTTTGCTGCCATTGTATGAGAATAAATTTTAAAGTGTTCTCTTGAAATAGAAATTTGTATTTTAGTGCTAGTACAAAATTAAAAGAGCACTTTTAACATCGAGAGAGGGAGAGAGAGAGAGAGAGAGAGGGAGAGTGTATACAAGTGGGGAGGGATAGAGAATGACAGATAAATTGATAAGCAAAGGGAAACCATTTATATAGCATCTGATTTCTGAATTATTCTTTGTTCTTCCATAGAAACAGGAAGTCCTATGTCACTTGAAATCACTAAAGTCATAATTTCTCATATCATCTTGCGAGAAAATTACATAGAATCTGATTAAGAAATAATGTGGTTACCAAAACAGATTAGCAGAGAATATCATTGTCTTTGATTGTCTTTAATATCATCTCTGATTCTAAGGTTATTAGTCACTCATTTGTAATGTGGTATCTCATCTCCTATGTCAATTACTAGGTTAAAATCCCACAAGAATTAATACTGCTTCCCAGAGCATCAACATAACACAAAGATTGACAGGCCCTTGTGATCAAGTTGTATACCAAAAATATAGTCACCAAAAATAAAGTCATTTTAGATCTTCTGTCACTAGACTTAATGGGAGTAGATAAGTAACTTACAAGAAAATTTTCTTTGGTGTAGTTAAAGTAAAGTTAAGCTTGTGAAAACTGCTACTTGGAATGAGATGGTAAAAAGATAAGCTTTACACAGAAAATGATTTATCAATCATTTCCAGAATCCATTTCTCTTTCTTTAGATATTGCTGTTGGGTTCTGTATGGTTTTTCTTGCCTTATCCTAAAGTGGAATTCATTTGTGCTGATGACATCATAATTCATCACAGAAATTCTTCCACTTTCCCCAGAATCAGGGCATATATGCTAAGGTCATTCCTGTGAAAATTAACTATTATAAATTCAAGATATCAACAACAACAATAAAGTCAACATGACATGCACATAATCAGTTGCAGCCACATGATATCAAAAGTAGTAATGACAAATATTCAGTTAAAAAACTAAAGTTATAAGGAAAAATAAATTTAAAAAAATACGAAGCTATCAATTGAACTCTTAGAAACTCTATTGGCTTTTTTGAGTTCAATTTTTTTAAATGAGATGAAGTTTCTTTTGGTCTTTCTGTTTTCAGTGTTGAGTCAGAAAAATATCTTATATCTTAAAATACCAACTTAGTAATATGTAAGTAATCAAAAAGTCATAGAATTTTAAAGTGAAAAAGGAAAGTCTTCATTTAGGCCGTTTTCAATAATGACACATTATAATAATGACAGATCATCAGAAATATCAAGAATTGAACACATGCATATATACATACAGATATATTAAGTTGTATAAACATAATATGTGTATATATGTATATGAGTTACATATACACATGTATATATGTTGTTGAGCTTATTTTCTAGAGATTCAATTCTAATTCTGTAGGTCTGGAGACTGGCAAAGTAAGATTTCTGATGACCAGCCAGATTTGGAAATTGCTTATGTAACAACTTCCATAACTTTGCATATGTAGTTTGGCCTATCTACCGGCTTTCATACAGCCAACTGACAGTAGTTAGGGATAAAACCCAGGCTTCCTGATTCCTGACTTTTTCCATTAACCCAGATTTCTTCTTCAAGATGTTTAATGAAAATGGCTAATCCCATCTGTCACTCCACTTACAGCTTTCTCTAGCTTTTGTTTAATGAAGAATTATTTACGCTGCTGATTCACTACTTCGTCTTTAAAGGTAACCCAATATTGTGTTTGTACATAAAAATAAAACTGTTAACACTTGGTCCCTTTGATGGGAAATGATTTTCACATGTTTTCTCATTTCCCTTTGTTAAGATTTATCTTCTAACTTGTGGTTTTTTCACTTCAAAGTTAAACTGTTTAAATCTAGACTAAAGCAAATTGTTTATTAAATTCACTTGCTTAACAATTTCAGAGAAGTCAGCCAATGAATTGTTTATTGAGAGGGTCGTGTCCTTTCTTCCTTTCTTTCTCTCCTTGCCCTCTTATAATCCCCAAAGGAAATGGCAGATGTGAATAGCTGAAATGAAATGGAATATACTGGCATATGTGACTGCCCTCTGTTGGATAAAATTAGATCTGCTCCAATATGTTAGTTTGTCTTGCCCTCTAGTGGTCTGGGCAGAGGATAATAATGAGGACACTGGAAAAATTTGCATGAAGGATCAGGTAATTATTTCTTTACTTTTAAACAACATTATTCAACCCCAAACCTGATTTAATAATAACTATAATTTAGGAAGTAAGAAATCACCTTAATCGTGCCTCAAATTTTATTTATGGATAAATCAATACAATTATTAAATGAATGTGTTATATAAGGATTGTGAATTTATGGTTACTTCTTATGCACAACTTAATGCATTAATTCTATTGGAAACTTCTAATAGGTAATTATTTGAAAATGGATTTCATTCACTATGGCTGAGATTTTGACAACTGAAGAAGTAGCATGCAAAAGATTTTAAACAAAGAAAATCCTCATTTTTGAAAGAAAAATGTGACTTAAAATATGAAAATTAAGTAAATTAAGAATTTATTACCATTTAAACTTAGTTTAAACATAAACTTCATAATCACTCTATTAATCCTAAAATAATTAAGTGTAACCTATTTTTTTCCAGCTCTCAGGTGAATAAGAAATAAATAAGACTTTTGATCTTTAGTAGCTCTCACTCAGGTGAATAAGAAATAAATAAGACTTTTGATCTTTTGTAGCCTACAGTAATCAGATTTGAAAATTCTGGCAAGATTGAGTCTTGTTTCTAAGGATAGATTAAATTTTTTTCCATTTGTTCCATCACCCTAAATTTACCCCTTTCATGGATCTTATGAAGTGATTTTTTTCTTGTTTACCATCTCAATAATTCATCTCTGAATCCCCAGTGTAGAATATAATAGCTGAACCATGATGGGCCTTTAATAAATCTTTGTTTCCAGCACTTCTTCTCACCTTCACCTATTCTCTTGCTTCCTCTGGTGTTCAAGAAACCCTGAGACCTTACCATCAACACTTCCATTAATAGGTAAATCAGACATCTATTGCCTTAAAATAAAGTCAACAATTTATTTACCTATTTATAAAGGATATATATGTGTGTGTATTTAATTATATTTATAATTGTATTTTATATATATATAATTGTATTTTATATATATTATATATATGTGTATATACATATTCACACACATAGATAAAGGATGGATATTCTGGAAGAGAAAGAACAACTATTTCTAACCCAATGAGAGATTACCATGTAGATATTTGTATTCTTTCTTAAAAAAAAAAAAAAAGATTTGGTCTTCTCACTTCATGAGACCATATGCCTTAAAACAGCAAAACTACCTCATCTGTTTTTTTCCCCTAGTTTCATTATTCTCATTTTTTTCCCAGTTCATATTTGTGCATTTGAAAAACTGTGGTTTGGACACCAAACCTGAACTTTCCAATTAAGCCAAAGAACTTTCCCTTCACTGTCGGTACCAACAGGAGTGACACTCAGCCAGATATGGTCATACTGGTTGCATAAAGCTGGTATCTATCCTTGTTGATTGCTGAATCGGTTATGATGAGCTGATGCTTATTAAATACTTTAATGATCACCGTGGGGCAACAAGACATTTTCATTTGTCCACTCCAGAGCTTTGCATGTGCTCTTCCCTCTTTCTAGAATCACTCACCTCTTTCTCTTCTAATACTGAATTCTCAGCCATGTTGGATTTAATAGACGACATATATGTTATTTGGTGACTTTTAAAAACTCCAAGATAGAGTTAATCACAGCTTTATTTGTGTACTTTGTAAAAACTCTATCAAGGTGCTTATTATTGTCCAGCCTATTCCTGAGCACTGGGAAACTTTAGCTATGAACATTGATTTTTAATAATTGTCTAACCATGTGCTTTAAATTTTTACCTTTCATTCTTTTTTGAGGATCATTTTTTAAATCAGATATTACCAAGTCTGACTAAGTCCTTTTGCATTTTATCTTTTATATGTCCTATCTTTCTATACATCCTAGAACATTTTATAAATATTAACTTTCATCTTTAAATTAATTAATCTTCCAATTATTTTTTAATTTCTAAAAGCTGTTTCTTATTCATGTATTGTTTCTTTTTCATAGTATACCATTCTTATTTTATAGATACTATATTTTCTTTATGAAAAAAACATTTGATTTTAAACAAATTCTCATCATTATGATACATAAATTATATATTACTATTGTTTTTTCTCTGTCGTGTTGTAGATATCCTCCAAACTATTTTGAACACTTGTTTTCTGCTCACATTTAAGAAAAAATAAATAGAAAGCTCTGTGTGTGCGTGTGTGCATAAAGTTCAGCAGACTTCATATTAGAGTGAGTGGCTGGGAGCAGCCATTAAACTCGAAAGGCTTCAAAGTCCAGAAAAAGGAAAGCTTTGCTCTGTAGTTTTTCATTCAAAGAGTTGTGCTGAGAGAGATGATGCAATTTTTTAAGTGAAGAACTCTGTGATTTGTGTCTATAGCCAAGGGCCTGGTAGCAAGGGTACCGCACGTGGTGGCGGGAGAGTTCTACTCTCTGTTGACTTTGCAGTCTGTACGTGAAAGTCACTTAAGCATCCTAGAGCAGGTTAAATCTCTCCTTGACTTTGTGGCCTGTAGTTCTCTTTCCAGTTATTCCACTCTGTAATTTAGGGCCACTTTTAGTTCACCTTTTTTCCTTTTGTCTTTTTCCAAAATGTATGGTTCTTGGCCCATTGATTTCATCTTCATCATTTACTTCATTGTGGTGGGCTTTATACCTTTTTATTTTCTTTACTATAAACTTAATAAATTTACTTTAAAAAAAGGTTGTAGGAAAGAAAAGAGCTAGATGTCTGTGATCAGTCCACCATTTTGAAACGTAAGTCCTAAGAAGAGCCAAGGGAGAGAACAACAAACATTCATATTGTCTTTGAGATGAGAAAATAGAGTGGCAGAGAGTAGTACAGTGATACTATTTTAATTCCTTTCATGTTCTTAAAGCCTACCTATTGGATCAAATACCCTATCTTTATTTGAATCCAATAATAAAATATTAAAGTGCTCTTTGAGGTCATCTTGTCAAACTTTAATTTGGAAGTTGGAAATCCTTCTATACCATTTCACTCAATCTGCTTCCAGAATATATATCATCATCGTCAATGAGTACTTACTGCAGTACCAATCATTGGAAAGTTCTGCTTTGTTAGAAAACCCTTCTACTATGGAAATTCACCTTCTCTCTTAGCTTCGCCCACTAATTCTAATTTATCTAATTTATAAATTCTAATTTAGGAAAAACATGTGCTTCAGGGGACTCTTTGAACACTTGAAATTATATATAAAAAATAATTTTTATATGTGCATAGAACATTTTTCTGGGAAAAAGTCCATAGATTTCATTATACATATTTTCAACTTAACAAACAAACAAAAAGCTAAAAGTCACTGGTCTCAAAACTGTACAGAGAAAGCTGGCTTTCTTTAATTTCTGGCAGTTCTCCAAATATCTAAAAATAACTATGATGCATTTTTATTTTTTATATTTATACAATGAAAGCTTCAAAGTCATTAAATAGTATGATACTGTGGCCATTTGAATAGGATTCAGATTTTAAAGAGCTCAATCTAAAGTTATTGTAAATCTGTTTGTGCTCATTACCCACAAATAAAAAGGAGTCAATTAGTAAAACAAAGCAATAAATTCAGATACTCTTACTGATGGGAACTAGAGGTTTATTGTCTTTCTAAGAAGTGGAATGATCAGAATAATACAGGAAATTCTCTGTATTCCTATGCTCTACTGTTAAATCATCACACTTGGAAGCTTTTTAGTAAAAAAGAATGTGATCAAATCACTGGGATTTTTGCTTTCACTGATAAATATACCATCACTATTTATAAAAACCATTGTAAAATCTTGAGCAATTTGTAGAAAGCATACTACTTTGTATAAAATTATTATGGCTTTGTGAAAAGTATCACAATTATCAGGACTTCATGAAAAATTTTAAGTTTTTTTTATAACATGTAATTTTTCTTTGTTAAATTGTTTTAAAAATAAATGATAATTTTAACATAAATTAGAAAAATAAAGAAAACAAAAGTCACATGAACTATCACTACCCAGGGTATCAATATTAAGATTTTTGGTGTATATACTTTCAGAATAAAATGTATTCTTTAATTATCAACATGTTATGAATATCCTTTCACTAGAGTGAATATAGACCTAACTTTTTATTTTAAATTGTAACATAGTATTCCATTGTTCAGATGCACTATAGTTTACTTAACCTGTTTAAATGGACATTTTGTTTTCATTTTTTGCTTTTATAAACACAGTATAATAGAAACCTTATGCATAGATATTGTGATTATACATATTGCAAAGTTCCTTTGAGACATATTTATACCCCTACCCACAGTAAATAAGAATCTTCCCCGCTTTGGCACACTGAGACTAAAACAGGGTATCAAACCTCATGTTAGTTTTTACTAATCTGTTAGCAAACTGTGGCATCTGTCCTTGTTTTATGATGCTACTTTTTTTGGCGGGGAGGGACCTCAGTGCAAAAGATCACTATTTCTATCCAGAGGTAATATCATGGTCAGTGTGAGTTCTCTTGGTTTTTGAGGCTTGTGAATTCATGAATAGTAAGAGTTGTTGTAAGAAGCCTGCGAAGATCCTATGGTTTTGAAATAGGCTTTGCTTGATAATTCAAAAAGATTAATTCAATCCATCTCTATAAAGAGGAAATACATCCTCATACTCTTATAAGGATAGAAGCTGCTGTATAAACATCAATATCTATTATAGTAAATTCCAAATTTGAGGGTATGAGGATGAAATAAGGAAAATAATGCAGAGAAAAAAAGGATTGCTGGATTCAGAGATAATCCAAAAGCTTCCTTTTGACCAGTAGCTTGTATGAATCTCTGATACCTGATCTTTCTCCTCAAACAGCCAGTGATCAATTTTTTTAAAATTAAAATAAAAAATTAAAATAAAATTATAACAAAATTAAAAGGTATAAAATAGACATTCTTTTATAATACCCTAGTTTAATATAGTTATTAATGAACAAAAATTATTTAAAAAGAAGGTAGTAAGAGCAGGGAGACCCAGGTTTAGATAAATTGACAGCCATTTCCTGAAAAATTATGTTATTATTCTTATTCAATTATTTTCAATTTTAAGGGATTTTAAAAATTATTTTATTTTACTCCAGATTTTTTTCACCTTAAAAAATCATAAAATGAAGCCAATGCATATACAATAGAGTTGATTCTTCATTATATTTTAAATATGATAACCAACCTTTAGTATTTTAAAAACTGAAAAGAAGTTCTGGTTATCCATGTTTTTTAAGACTCAATTGGTCTTAAAAGGAGTTTATGGACTTTTTAAGATGAAGTTTAACAAAAAAGCAATTACGTTCCTGGAATGTCCTAAAGTTAACCTGATTTGGATTAATATTTCCAGAATATGGTAATGTTAAGTCCATTTTTTTCTATTTCTACACCCTTATTTAGCCACGAATTTGTAATATAAATTGTATAATTTGATATTCAGTGTTTTAAAATATATGCCACCCCAAGCATACAAATGACTGAGAATGTTATACCTAGTGCTTTAACAGAGAAACCATGATGATGCCACAATAATGATTCATTTTGCTCCCATCTGAGTTGTTTGCATCACAGGAATTGGACCTCTGTAGCAGCCCTGATTGGTTATTTGCAGCCTGGCTGATCATATCATCACTATGTGCTGTGCTCAATGCCAGGTTAATTTCCTCTTAGGCCAGTCTTAATGGGTTGCTCCCTTGCTACACCGTTGGCATCTTGGCACTCCCCTTCAGTATCATCCCCTTTGCTTTTAGTATCGTTCCCTTGGCGTTTTTCCTGTGTTGAATGCTCCACGCACTGTTTTTGGACCTCAGGCCTCCTGGTTTTTGTTGGAGTACATTCTCCTGTGACTTCTTTCTCTGAGAAGCAGGTTTTGAAAAATATTGTTTTGAGCCTTGCATATTCAGAATGTTTTATTTTACCCTCATTTGTGATTTAATTGTGTCAGAATATAAAACTCAAGTTAGAAATAATTCTCCTTCAGATTTTGATGTCTTTTTACCATTGTCTTCCAATCTCCAATGTTTATGCTATAAAGTCCCATACCATTCTGATTCCTGACAGTGCCTATGTTATATCCTTGGCTCCTATTCCTTTTACTCCTGGAAGCATTTGAAATCTCTTTATCTAAATATTTTTGAAATTTCAAGATGGCATCCCTTGTTTAAGTGTTTTTCACTTGTATTTTGCTGGACAGTTTCTGAGCTCAGCCTTTCAGTTCTGAGAAAAAAATTTATTATTTCTTCTTAATGTGTTCCTTATATATTCCTTTTTTTCTATCATCTATCTCTATATCTATATCTATCTGTCTGTCTGTCCATCCATCCATCAGTCCATCCATCCATCCATCCATCTGTCTGTCCGTCCATCCATCCATCCACCTATATATCTTTCATTTTGTCTCTGTCTCCAACAATTGCTATTAGCTAGATATTGGATCTTGGGTTCTTCAAATCTTTATCTATCTATCTATATATATATAAAAAATAACTATATATATATATATATATATAGTTATTTTTTATTTTTTATAACCTGATCATTACTTTTTTTTTTAAAGAAAACATCCCATTCTCATTTCATAGATGCAAAATCTCTTATCCAAAAGTAATATTTTTTGAAAATCTTTTATCTGCTCCATGTAATTTTCCTGAGATTCTCTGATTCTTCTGAGGTTTATTTTCATCTGTTTGTATTGGTTTGTTCATTAATTTTGGAAATGTTTTTAACTTACCTGGAGGTGTTTCACTGTCTAGTGATTTCTAAGAATGAGGCACTAAGAAGTGGAAGGTAAGCTGTGTTGGCTCATGGACTCCTGATAGGCTTAGCATTAAGATTACTGGGATAGAAACTTGACCATGAAACCCGAATATTGAAGTCTGGAGGTCTTTTCTTTGAGACAGGCAGTGTATCTAAGGAAAAATCTCAAACTTGGGGTTATAAGATGGTTTTCAGCCTCCTGGGGAACAGCACTGAATATCCAAGCACAGAAGAATGCTAGGAAAGCACTGGGGATCTGCATATGGCATATAGACTTTTATTCTCTTTCTAAGCCGAGGTCTTACACTTGACCCCTTCCTTGTTCCAGAAGTCTGAGATGATCTGACTCACTTTCTCTAGAGAAAATTTTTCTCTTTTGTAAATGTAAAGAAGGAGGCTATTTCAGTTGTGAAGATAGGGAAGGGAATGTGAGCCCTATTTACTCCTATGCACCCTTCTGCTGATTTTTTTGTTTTTATGTCCATTCTTCATAACTACTGTCTGACCTAATATGATTTGTTATGTACAACTCTTAAGTTCTTTTTGGTTGATAACAGATGCCCACTGAACAAATTCTGAGGTGAATGACATTAGCTAACCCATTCACTAGCTTGCTACCAGGTTGTAAAAAATTTAAGTTTCAAACCAAGTTGTGCCCCACCTACAGACACACACACACACACACACACACACACACACACACACACACACACACAAAACAAAACAGTTCATACGATCTTTTCTGTTAAATCAAGGAAATCCCAGCTCTTGGTTTTTTTATTTGGGCAAACACCGAGATTTTAGCGTAGGATTCTGTGACCCATATGGCTGGCATTCAGCAAAAGTATCCCAGAGTTCACAGCTGGACACAGGGCCACTTAGCGAGTTAGCCTGAAGCATCCTTTGAGGTAAAGGGATTATACCTAACTGGCTCCTCATACCTCATTTATAGGAGAGTGGGGAGAGTCTCCAAAATATTTTATACAATGACCCTATCTTGAATAATTTTAATTTCACAAGTGAGAATTCATATCTAAAAGTTATCAAGCTAATCAATGTATTTGCCAACATTTAGTATATTAACTGGCAAGCTTTGGATGCTAATTAACATATGGATGACAGAAACAAGTATAAGTATTAGCCACATCTAATGTAGGAGCTTCCTTAGAATGCTATCTGATTACAAGTCAATTGTACTGATTCTCGATCAGTATTTTAAGTGACCACCCCTGGCTTGGACATTCTTGGTTAGTACCTGGGTTACAGAAAAGCTAAGTAGCACACTTGCTATATCACACTGCCTGTGTTCAACTTTTTTTATAAAGCATGTTGAGACTGTAACATTTGTCTTCAAAGAAAATTGTGCTCCTAAGAACGGACCCAGGCCTCTTCATCACTATAGGCTTCCTTATATTGATCTAAGTTTTCTAAGCTTTCTCGACTCTGCTAAGTCATCTACTTTGTCATTGACAATTGTTGACATCTGGCTTCTGCTGTCACATATTAACTCATTTTCCTTGTCCTTCTGGATTTATACTCCTTAAAAGATATACTTACTTTCATATTAGTGGGTTATAGAAACAGCAGAGATAAACTTAAATTACTTAAGCTTCATCTCAACCAACAGTCCATTGAATTTATTTTCCTAAAAGTGGAAAAAATTTTTTTATCAGATCATTTAGGCAACATTGGGTAAAAGCATACATTTCCTACCAATATTTTAAATAAGATTATGGAAAAAACTATGGAATTAATAGTTTTTAACATCACCTACATCCTTATTCAGAGAGTGAGAATTTACAAACAAAAGCAGAGTTAGAAGAAACAATAATGATTCATTAGTTGACTAGTATTGTTTTAGATCTTTCCTATTGAAATTATTGTTCAGCAGGAACTCTAAATATTCATGAAAAATAAAACATAATCAAAACATAATCAAAAATAAAACAAAATCACACAATAAATCCTTTAATTGTGTTCTAAATAATAAACTTGTTTTCTGATAAAATGCAGTATTAACTGTCATGAAATTGAGGAGGAAATTATTGAAGGATATCATTGTGCCTGAAAAAGTGACCAGAAAGGTTGCTGGGTTTTGCATATATACAGTTAGAGTTGATTATAGTGAAAAGTTCCAGAAAAAAGTATCTTTGAAGGTACTGAGAGTTGCTTCAATTACCTGAAAATGACATTTTATGTTATGGTTTTCTATAAACATACCTTTGTGCTTGAAATAATTGTAAAATTTGAGTTTTAAAATCTAATCTCTTTTATGTGGCTATGTCGTAACAGTTGGGATTGTTTCTGCTGCCTTTGCCTCAATTTGGGGCACACTGATTAAAAAAAAATTGAAGTATGTTTCCACACATTATAATCAAAATTTACAAAATAAAACCATATTATAAATTATATTTTCAATGGGATACATTTTACAATAATATCAGAATATAGTTTTTAATTGTGAATATTAGAAAATGAAGCCATCTCTATGGGCTTTGACAATCACCAATATTGTTAAATATTTATAAATTACTAAAGATAATACCATTCTTCTTGTTTAATTATGATGTCATAGATCACAACTCTATGTAGACAAACCATATTATATCCAGTTTTTATTCTACATAGCAGTTTTATTCCAGGATGTATTATTCCAGGGTGTGATTGATGGATATACAAATATAGTAAGGTCCAACTGTATAACACATAGGGATTGATCTTTCTGTAACAATACTAATAATAAGTTAAGATTATCAATTATTATTTATTGAGTCCATATTTATATGTTGTTTTACAATAATCCTCCGAGGTAGGTAATTTTCAGATTTTACATTTTCACATATTATTGAGATAGAAGGGTGATCACGTTGTAAGATATAAAAATGACAAATCACTGTGTTGTACACCTGAAACTAATATAACTAATATAAAATTATATACCAACTATACTTAAATTAAAAAAAAAAAAGAAATCTAAATACTGTGCTTCACGAATCTAAATAGTTAAAAAATCTGTGAAGCCCATGGCCAAAAAAAGATGAACATAGTGGAAACTAATGTGCATAATAACCATCTCAGAAACTTTGGGAAAGGAAGACTGGCAATGAGGGGAGAGATTCGCACTAATCATCTCCATACAAATGGTCATCAAAGCCATTGATAATCAGTAGTAGTTCAATAAATATGTTGCATCTAAATCATAAAATACTTCCTGACAACTCTCTATAAGTGTCATAATATGCCTAAAATATTCCTTTTGAATTTTATTATTTAATTCATTTCTTTATAGATAGTAAAGTGGAAGTAGAAAGAACTTTAGTAATCTGGAGACAGACCAAGATAAAGAAATGAATACTCAGAAAGCTTTTTTTTTTAAACTAACACAGGGTCCCAATGGCAGATTTAAGACTAGAATTAGACACTAAGTACTGAAAATGCCAAAATGAAAAAGAGAATATTACATTAAATATCACTCATTTATCAATTAAAAAAAAAAAAACAAAAAACTGAAACCTATCTACAGGATGGAATTCTTTTCTATACACTTGAAGCTAGAGTCTATCTGTAAAAGACCTTACATAGTCGTCTATTTATAGAGGCTGTGATCATACACTTAAAAAAATGTGAAGATTCAGTATAGGTGGAAAAAATTAAAGATTTCTAATGATAATAATTTTTAATGCTAAATTTACAGAAAGGCAATTTTTAAGGTTAAAAATTGAATCCTATTATCAATGAAAATGTAGTGAAAAATTCAATAACATAATCAGAAGGGTAGTTGTCCTTGGACTCAATAATAATAACATTAATTTTCTTAGAACATTTAGAATGTAGCTTTAAAAATTCAGTTTGGTATTTCTAGACATTTTTATCTGTGCTTCTAACATTGTATAATTTGGGGACTTGAGTTGAAATTAGAAACTGTCCTTCTGACTGTGCAACATGCTCCATAATATATGGCCATCAATGTATCAATAGAATAAGTCTCTGTTTCCTCCATCTACTCTCCTTTTTTCCTTCCAGCAACCACGTGGGACACTATGTGAACAAAAAGTAACACAAGATGTGATAAAATTAACAACAACAAAAAAAAGCACACATTTACTTGTTCAATTTTTAAAAAATAGTTCTAGAGATGGACTATTAAAAAAAGTTAAAGGCTTAGATAGGGCTTTACTGTTACCAGGAAAATTTTGGAGTTAATAAAACTAGAAATACTAAGAATGTTAGTTACTAAAGTATAGAAATAAATTCTTATTTTTACGGGAATAAGTTTTAGAAAATTTATGTGGCATAAACCTAAAGGACAATGAAATTTGATTTAATTAATTCATTAAATAGGTGTTGCATGAAGACCTACCATGTGTAAGTCTTGTGCTGGGCCTTGCAAGTAGAACAAGGATGAATAAAACATGTCTCTTGCCTGGGGGCACTCACAGTCATGGTCTAGTGAATGATAATAAAAAACTAAGTACACAAAGAGAAGGATTTGTGTGATCAATGTGTTGGGAATTAAAGTCTGGTAAGCTATCTATCTACGGTGGTTGATTTATTGATTTTTACCTTATCTTATTTCAGAAAGAATGTTTTAAAAATGACATAGACACAATGAAACAAATATAAAATCTGGCATGTTAAGGAAAAATAAAAAGTAACCCTTACAAAGGCGGAAATACATATGTACCTCTCTTTCCAAAGTATAAACAACAACTCGACCAAATTTGAAGTGGAGAAAGACAAAGAAAATACTTGGAAAGAAAAAGATGATGAGAAGAATGTTGACTTTTTTTAAAAAGAAAAATCCACAACACATATATTTTAAATAATATCAAATTTACTTGCTAAGACTTTGAAAAATTAAATATCATCTCTTAGTATCAGATGTTATCCATAAATTTAAAGTCTTTTAGAGGCAGTATGTGGCATTTACTCTTTGCTATTTTTATCTCTTTATATATATACATATATATATTTTTTTTAATCATTTTGCTGCTTATTATCAAATCTCCATGACATTAAAACTGGAAAATGAAAAGAGATTAAAAGCTTAAATCACTGTTATTTTCTTATAGCTTCAGTGGAGTGTTGAATAAAAAATTTATAGTTTGGCATCATCTTGACTCTTGAACTTATTCTCAGATCAGCTACAAATTTGTCCTACGGCCTGAGGCATTGAAACACTACAGAGCTCTGTAATAATTTCCTGTCAGATCAGACAACCCAGTTATTCCATTTCCCAGGTTTCCCAGTGACCCATATTATTGTCAACAACAGGATTGCTTCAGCTTTAAATTTAGAATGTCTACTGGGTTTGCAGATTCAGATATTTGTTTTACCATTTAGCTGAAAATGTACAATGCATTTTAGAGTGATAGAGTTTGCTCTGTTCATTCATCCATCCTTTTATTCTATTTGGTTCT